>NC_053022.1:120052459-120352459 GCF_003073215.2 Triticum urartu
TTGGGGACGAAACGATATCCATTGCCTATTATTGCTTTCAAATTTTTTCGAGTGTCAACGTAGGACAACAGGAGTGTTGTGTTCAATTTTGGAATTTTTCAGGGTTCGTTTGGACATTTTTATACATCAACTGGGTTTTCCAGGCATTTTATGTGCATAATTCAAATTTGAACTACATGCACATTCTCAGTGCATATAAACTGGTTGAAAAATCAAATATGTGTCCTTGGTTGCATGCTTAGGTCTCATGCAAGAAATGGGAATGAATTTCAAACACCCTGCAACCGTCACTCGGCCACAAACATTGAGATACCTGGCTTTTAAATTCTAGTAAATCCAAAAGTCGTCTGAAATTCATTAAACTTGGCATGCTATCATGGAGCAGCATCAACATGCCGTGGTAAAAAATTTGTCCCATTTGGGGCAGGTTTGGGTATAAGCTTCTAACAAACCATAGCTTCTCACAACAAGCGTGATGGTTTTGGTAGGGAACGTGCCACCTTTGGGGACGAAACGATATCCGTTGCCTATTATTGCTTTCAAAAAATTTGAGTGTCAACCTAGAACAACAGGAGTGGTATGTTTAATTTTGGAATTTTTCGGGGTTCATTTGGACATTTAATACATTAACTAGGTTTCCCAGGCATTTTATGTGCATAATTCAAATTTGAACTACATGCACATTCTCAGTGCATATAAACTGGTTGAAAAATCAAATATGTGTCCTTGGTTGCATGCTTAGGTCCCATGCAAGAAATGGGAATGAATTTCAAACACCCTGCAACCGTCATTCGGCCACAAACATTGAGATACCTGGCTTTTAAATTCTAGTAAATCCAAAAGTCGTCTGAAATTCATTAAACTTGGCATGCTATCATGGAGCAGCATCAACATGCCGTGGTAAAAATTTTGTCCCATTTGGGGTAGGTTTGGGTATAAGCTTCTAACAAACCATAGCTTCTCACAACAAGCGTGATGGTTTTGGTAGGGAACGTGCCACCTTTGGGGACGAAACGATATCCGTTGCCTATTATTGCTTTCAAATTTTTTCGAGTGTCAACCTAGAACAACAGGAGTGGTATGTTTAATTTTGGAATTTTTCGGGGTTCATTTGGACATTTATACATTAACTGGGTTTTCCAGGCATTTTATGTGCATAATTCAAATTTGAACTACATGCACATTCTCAGTGCATATAAACTGGTTGAAAAATCAAATGCTTGGTTGCATGCTTAGGTCCCATGCAAGAAATGGGAATGAATTTCAAACACCCTGCCACCGTCACTCGGCCACAAACATTGAGATACCTGGGTTTTAAATTCTAGTAAGTCCAAAACTCGTCTGAAATTCATTAAACTTGGCATGCTATCATGGAGCAGCATCAACATGCCGTGGTAAAAAATTTGTCCCATTTGGGGCAGGTTTGAGTATAAGCTTCTCACAAACCAGAGCTTCTCACAACAAGCGTGATGGTTTCGGTAGGGAACGTGCCTCCTTTGGGGACAAAATGACATCCGTTGGATCTTATTTCTCTCAAAAAAAATTGAGTGTCAACCTAGAACAACAGGAGTGTTGTGTTTAATTTTGGAATTTTTCGGGGTTTGTTTGGACATTTAATACATTAACTGGGTTTCCCGGGCATTTTATGCGCATAATTCAAATTTGAACTACACGCACATTCTCCAGCGCATATAAACTTGTTGAAAAATCAAATATGTGTCCTTGGTTGCATGCTTAGGTCCCCTGCAAGAAATGGGAATGAATTTCAAACACCCTGTCACCATCACTCGGCCACAAACATTGAGATACCTGGGTTTTAAATTCTAGTAAATCCAAAACTCGTCTGAAATTCATGAAACTTGGCATGCTATCATGGAACGGCATCAACATGCCGTGGTAAAAATTTTATCTCATTTGGGGACGGTATGGGTATCAGCTTCTCACAAACCAGAGCTTCTCACAACAAGCGTGATGGTTTCGGTAGGGAACGTGCCACCTTTGGGGACGAAACGATATCCGTTGCCTATTATTGCTTTCAAATTTTTTTGAGTGTCAACATAGGACAACAGGAGTGTTGTGTTCAATTTTGGAATTTTTCAGGGTTCGTTTGGACATTTTTATACATTAACTGGGTTTTCCAGGCATTTTATGTGCATAATTCAAATTTGAACTACATGCACATTCTCAGTGCATATAAACTGGTTGAAAAATCAAATATGTGTCCTTGGTTGCATGCTTAGGTCCCATGCAACAAATGGGAATGAATATCAAACACCCTGCAACCGTCACTCGGCCACAAACATTGAGATACCTGGCTTTTAAATTCTAGTAAATCCAAAAGTCGTCTGAAATTCATTAAACTTGGGATGCTATCATGGAGCAGCATCAGCATTCTGTGGTAAAATTTTTGTCCCATTTGGGGTAGGTTTGGGTATAAGCTTCTAACAAACCATAGCTTCTCACAACAAGCGTGATGGTTTCGGTAGGGAACGTGCCACCTTTGGGGACGAAACGATATCTGTTGCCTATTATTGCTTTCAAAAATTTTCGAGTGTCAACATAGGACAACAGGAGTGTTGTGTTCAATTTTGGAATTTTTGAGGGTTCGTTTGGATATTTTTATACATTAACTGGGTTTTCCAGGAATTTTATGTGCATAATTCAATTTTGAACTACATGCACATTCTCAGTGCATATAAACTGGTTGAAAAATCAAATATGTGTCCTTGGTTGCATGCTTAGGTCCCATGCAAGAAATGGGAATGAATTTCAAACACCATGCAACCATCATTCGGCCACAAACATTGAGATACCTGGCTTTTAAATTCTAGTAAATCCAAAAGTCGTCTGAAATTCATTAAACTTGGCATGCTATCATGGAGCAGCATCAACATGCTGTGGTAAAAAATTTGTCCCATTTGGGGTAGGTTTGGGTATAAGCTTCTAACAAACCATAGCTTCTCACAACAAGCGTGATGGTTTCGGTAGGGAACGTTCCACCTTTGGGGACGAAACGATATCCGTTGCCTATTATTGCTTTCAAATTTTTTCGAGTGTCAACATAGGACAACAGGAGTGTTGTGTTCAATTTTGGAACTTTTCGGGGTTCGTTTGGACATTTTTATACATTAACTGGTTTTTCCAGGCATTTTATGTGCATAATTCAATTTTGAACTACATGCACATTCTCAGTGCATATAAAATGGTTGAAAAATCACATATGTGTCCTTGGTTGCATGCTTAGGTCCCATGCAAGAAATGGGAATGAATTTCAAACACCCTGCAACCGTCACTCGGCCACAAACATTGAGATACCTGGCTTTTAAATTCTAGTAAATCCAAAAGTCGTCTGAAATTCATTAAACTTGGCATGCTATCATGGAGCAGCATCAACATGCCGTGGTAAAAAATTTGTCCCATTTGGGGCAGGTTTGGGCATAAGCTTCTCACAAACCAGAGCTTCTCACAACAGGTGTGATGGTTTCGGTAGGGAACGTGCCTCCTTTGGGGACAAAATGATATCCGTTGGATCTTATTGCTTTCAAAAAAAATTGAGTGTCAACCTAGAACAACAGGAGTGTTGTATTTAATTTTGGAATTTTTCGGGGTTTGTTTGGACATTTAATACATTAACTGGGTTTCCCGAGCATTTTATGCGCATAATTCAAATTTTAACTACATGCACATTCTCCAGCGCATATAAACTTGTTGAAAAATCAAATATGTGTCCTTGGTTGCATGCTTAGGTCCCCTGCAAGAAATGGGAATGAATTTCAAACACCCTGCCACCGTCACTCGGCCGCAAACATTGAGTTACCTGGTTTTTAAATTCTAGTAAATCCAAAACTCGTTTGAAATTCATGAAACTTGGCATGCTATCATGGAGTGGCATCAACATGCCGTGGTAAAATTTTTATCTCATTTGGGGCCGGTATGGGTATTAGCTTCTCACAAACCAGAGCTTCTCACAACAAGCATGATGGTTTCGGTAGGGAACGTGCCTCCTTTGGGGACAAAATGATATCCGTTGGATCTTATTGCTTTCAAAAAAAATTGAGTGTCAACCTAGAACAACTGGAGTGTTGTATTTAATTTTGGAATTTTTCGGGGTTTGTTTGGACATTTAATACATTAACTGGGTTTCTCGAGCATTTTATGCGCATAATTCAAATTTTAACTACATGCACATTCTCCAGCGCATATAAACTTGTTGAAAAATCAAATATGTGTCCTTGGTTGCATGCTTAGGTCCCCTGCAAGAAATGGGAATGAATTGCAAACATCCTGCCACCGTCACTCGGCCGCAAACATTGAGATACCTGGTTTTTAAATTCTAGTAAATCCAAAACTTGTCTGAAATTCATGAAACTTGGCATGCTATCATGGAGCGGCATCAACATGCCGTGGTAAATTTTTTATCTCATTTGGGGCCGGTATGGGTATTAGCTTCTCACAAACCAGAGCTTCTCACAACAAGCATGATGGTTTCGGTAGGGAACGTGCCACCTTTGGGGACGAAACGATATTTGTTGCCTATTATTTCTTTCAAATTTTTTCGACTGTCAACATAGGACAACAGGAGTGTTGTGTTCAATTTTGGAATTTATCGGGGTTCGTTTGGACATTTTTATACATTAACTGGGTTTTCCAGGCATTTTATGTGCATAATTCAAATTTGAACTACATGCACATTCTCAGTGCATATAAACTGGTTGAAAAATCAAATATGTGTCCTTGGTTGCATGCTTAGGTCCCATGCAAGAAACGGGAATGAATTTCAAACACCCTGCAACCATCACTCGGCCACAAACATTGAGATACCTGGCTTTTAAATTCTAGTAAATCCAAAAGTCGTCTGAAATTCATTAAATTGGCATGCTATCATGGAGTAGCATCAACATGCCATGGTAAAAAATTTGTCCCATTTGGGGTAGGTTTGGCTATAAGCTTCTAACAAACCATAGCTTCTCACAACAAGCGTGATGGTTTCAGTAGGGAACGTGCCACCTTTGGGGATGAAACGATATCCGTTGCCTATTATTGCTTTCCAAAAATTTCGAGTGTCAACATAGGACAACAGGAGTGTTGTGTTCAATTTTGGAATTTTTCGGGGTTCGTTTGGACATTTTTATACATTAACTGGGTTTTCCAGGCATTTTATGTGCATAATTCAATTGTGAACTACATGCACATTCTCAGTGCATATAAACTGGTTGAAAAATCAAATATTTGTCCTTGGTTGCATGCTTAGGTCCCATGCAAGAAATGGGAATGAATTTCAAACACCCTGCAACCGTCATTCGGCCACAAACGTTGAGATACCTAGCTTTTAAATTCTAGTAAATCCAAAAGTCGTCTGAAATTCATTAAACTTGGCATGCTATCATGGAGCAGCATCAACATGCCATGGTAAAAATTTTGTCCCATTTGGGGTAGGTTTGGCTATAAGCTTCTAACAAACCATAGCTTCTCACAACAAGCGTGATCGTTTCGGTAGGGAACGTGCCACCTTTGGGGACGAAACGATATCCGTTGCCTATTATTGCTTTCAAATTTTTTTGAGTGTCAATATAGGACAACAAGAGTGTTGTGTTCAATTTTGGAATTTTTCGGGGTTCGTTTGGACATTTTTATACATTAACTGGGTTTTCTAGGCATTTTATGTGCATAATTCAAATTTGAACTACATGCACATTCTCAGTGCATATAAACTGGTTGAAAAATAAAAAATGTGTCCTTGGTTGCATGCTTAGGTCCCATGCAAGAAATGGGATTGAATTTCAAACACCCTGCAACCGTCACTCGGCCACAAACATTGAGATACCTGGCTTTTAAATTCTAGTAAATCCAAAAGTCGTCTGAAATTCATTAAACTTGGCATGCTATCATGGAGTAGCATCAACATGCCGTGGTAAAAAATTTATCCCATTTGGGGCAGGTTTGGGTATAAGCTTCTCACAAACCAGAGCTTCTCACAACAAGCGTGATGGTTTCGGTAGGGAACGTGCCTCCTTTGGGGACAAAATGATATCCGTTGGATCTTATTGCCTTCAAAAAAAATTGAGTGTGAACCTAGAACAACAGGAGTGTTGTGTTTAATTTTGGAATTTTTCGGGGTTGTTTGGACATTTAATACATTAACTGGGTTTCCCGGGCATTTTATGCGCATAATTCAAATTTTAACTACATGCACATTCTCCAGCGCATATAAACTTGTTGAAAAATCAAATATGTGTCCTTGGTTGCATGCTTAGGTCCCCTGCAAGAAACGGGAATGAATTTCAAACACCCTGCCACCGTCACTCGGCCGCAAACATTGAGATACCTGGTTTTTAAATTCTAGTAAATCCAAAACTCGTCTGAAATTCATGAAACTTGGCATGCTATCATGGAGTGGCATCAACATGACGTGGTAAAATTTTTATCTCATTTGGGGCCGATATGGGTATTTGCTTTTCACAAACCAGAGCTTCTCACAACAAGCGTGATGGTTTCGGTAGGCAACGTGCCACCTTTGGGGACGAAACGATATCCGTTGCCTATTATTGCTTTCAAATTTTTTCGAGTGTCAACATAGGGCAACAGGAGTGTTGTGTTCAATTTTGGAATTTTTCGGGGTTCGTTTGGACATTTTTATACATTAACTGGGTTTTCCAAGCATTTTATGTGCATAATTCAAATTTGAACTACATGCACATTCTCAGTGCATATAAACTGGTTGAAAAATCAAATATGTGTCCTTGGTTGCATGCTTAGGTCCCATGCAAGAAATGCGAATGAATTTCAAACACCCTGCAACCGTCACTCGGCCACTAACATTGAGATACCTGGCTTTTAAATTCTAGTAAATCCAAAAGTTGTCCGAAATTGATTAAACTTGGCATGCTATCGTGGAGTAGCATCAACATGCCGTGGTAAAAAATTTGTCCCATTTGGGGTGGGTTTGGGTATAAGCTTCTAACAAACCATAGCTTCTCACAACAAGCGTGATGGTTTCGGTAGGGAACGTGCCACCTTTGGGGATGAAACGATATCCGTTGCCTATTATTGCTTTCAAATTTTTTCGAGTGTCAACATAGGACAACAGGAGTGTTGTGTTCAATTTTGGAATTTTTCGGGGTTCGTTTGGACATTTTTATACATTAACTGGGTTTTCCAGGCATTTTATGTGCATAATTCAATTTTGAACTACATGCACATTCTCAGTGCATATAAACTGGTTGAAAAATCAAATATGTGTCCTTGGTTGCATGCTTAGGTCCCATGCAAGAAATGGGAATGAATTTCAAACACCAAGGCACTGTTGATTGCCGGCAAAACATTGAGATACTTTGTTTTTAAATTCTAGTATATCCAAAACTCATCTGGAATTCATGAAACTTGGCATGCTATAATGGAATGGCATCCTACATGCTGTGGAATTTTCCGTGTCCATTTTGAGAGAAGGCGCACTCGAATAACAACCAACAATGGCATTTGGAAACAAATAGTTGTGATTGTAACATCTCAAATGTTTTGTATAATTTAAATTGTGTGCGTTCTGTTAACCATTCACATGACGCCACGCCTCACTCTTTTAATGGCTAGGAGGTGCCGTGCGGACAGGTGCTTGAGTGCTTGACTAAACAGAAGGCATGCGAGCTGTACTCCAATGCGGAGGCTCACCGGGAAGCGTGCAAGCTATACACCGCGCAGGATTTTTGCAGCTCTTGATCACGAATGTTTTACATAGAATACCCGTATGCAAAGTGAGAGCTATGGTTTTCCCCCTAAGTCGAAGGAAAATCCATAGCGCGGGATTTGTGTATCCCTTCAACGCAAACGGTTGTTTTGGATCACCCGTGTGCAACCACGTACAAACAATTTGGTAAGATTTGCATCTGTCATATTGGGTATGTTGCCATTTGTCAAACTGGAAAGATTTACATTTCTTGATCTAGTAATGTTGCCATTTGTCAATCCTTGTAACACTGCGATTGGTCAAAATATGCAGCTTGAAGTCACTAGCATGATCTAATTTTTGCAACTAAAATTCAATAATTAAGCATAGATTTCATTCATAGGTTAAGCGGTCGTTCTTAATTTATACAAACAGTTCAACTCGACAGCTGAACCGACCAAACTTTTCCCCAACTGTTGCCAACCACGTACTGAAATAGCTAGTTCAACTATACATACTAGCTAATTTTAAGTACGTTGTACAGTTCGACCACACATCTATAGTCAGATGAACTGAACAAAATAGCCCCTAAATACTACTACTACCACGGAGAGGCTACGTGCTACTTCCAGAAGCCTCTCCATTGCTGAGCGCGCTTAGTAAGAGGTAGAGGAGGAGGAGCCTACCTACAAGCTGGAGAAATGCAATATGGTGCCTACCGCTGCTGCACATTCAGCGACGCTCGCCAGCTCGAACGCCCACTGCCGCTCCAGATGATCCCTCTCGAAGCGGCCAGACTGCTCGTAGATCTCCTGATTCCTCGGCTCTGCGTCAGCGTGTGCAGCCGGCACGGCTGTGGTAAGGCTCTTTGTGTGCTCGACGAGGCGCTCCTCCTCCCGCAGGAACTCAATGTAGCGCGCTGATAACCCACAAGTATATGGGATCACAACAGTTTTCGAGGATAGAGTATTCAACCCAAATTTATAGATTCGACTCAAGGGGAGCGAAAGAATATTTGAAGGTATTAGTAGCTAAGTTGTCAAATCAACCACACCTGGAGATTAATTATCTGCAACAATATGATCAGTAGCAAAATAGTTTGATAGTTTTGATAGTAGTGACAGCAGTAACGGTAACAGTAACAACGATAGCAGTAATTTGTAACAAGTGTAACAGTGATAATAGTAGTTGTAACTTAGCAGAAACATTATAAGATAAATTCGTAGGCATTGGATCGGTTACTTGTTGGATGATATTCATCATGAGACAGTTATAACCTAGAGCGATACGACACTAGCTCCAGTTAATCGATATAGGCATGTATTTCGTAAATAGTCATACGAGCTTTATTAAAAGAACTTGCATGCCATCTTCTGTCCTACCCTCCCGTGGCAGCGGGGTCCATATTGGAAACCAAGGGATATTATGGCCTCCTTTTAATAGAGAACCGGAATAAAGCATTAACACACAGTGAATACATGAACTCCTCAAACTACGGTCGTCACCGGGAGTGGGCCCGGTTGTTTTCACTCCGGGGTTGCTAGATCATAACCGTAGTAGGTGACTATAACTTGCAAGATCGGATCTAAAACATGGATAGAATGATGAATTCATAAACGGTTCAGATCTGAAATCATGGCACCCGGGCCCAAAGTGACAAGCATTAAGCATGGCAAATCATAGCAACATCAATCTAAGAACATAGTGGATACTAGGGATCGAGCCCTAACAAAACTAACTCAATTACATGATGAATCTCACCCAACTCCTCACCGACCAGCAAGCCTACGAAGGAATTACTCACTCCCGATGGGGAGCATCATGGAATTGGCAATGGAGATAGGTTGGTGATGACGAAGATCGAAGATCCCCCTCTCCGGAGCCCCAAACGGACTCCAGATTTGCCCTCCCGAGGAAGAACAGGGCTTGGCAGCGGCTCCGTCTCGTGGATCGCGATAATTCTTTCTCCCTGATTTTTTTTCTAGAAATATGTGATTTTATAGTATCAGGGGGTCATCAACAGGGCCACTGTAACACCCCTAGTGTCATGCTACAGTAATCCCCTGTTAATGGTGACATGCCATCATGTTACTGTTACTAATCTTCGCTTGATCCAAATCACAATTCAAATTCAAATCCAATCTAAAGTCAAAAGTTCATATTTGTCAGACATGAAATCTAATATGTTCATCATGTGGCAAATATTCTTTTGATAATATTGGTAGTGAAATAACATTTTTCCAAAATGTCTAAATGCCCTTTGTGAATAAAACAATGGCTTAAACGATTATCTAAATACCTTTTATAATTTCTAAAATAACAAACTAATTTATTAGAGTACGAAGCTTTTTGTGGAAGAGGTATAAATAGTAATACTAGTTTAGAAACTAGTTTTACTTTTTACTTAAACTAAGTTAAGGTGTAAATAAATAAAACAAAATAAAACAGAAACACAAAAAGGAAATAAAAAGTCAAAAAGAAAACCCTAGGCCAACTGGGCCTTCCGGCCCCTAACCCCCTGGGCTGGCCACAACCGGCCCACCATTCCCTTCGCCCACCTCCCCTGTTCCACCGACCGCATCGCTACATGGGAGGGGTTGCCCCTGACCACCTCGCCGGCGCCGGCGGGGGGACGATAAGGACACCCCTCGTCTCCTCGATTCCTCTCCTATGCCCAGATCCACCTCGCCTCCTTCCCTCCCCCCTCTCGCCAGATCAGCTCCGCCGCGGCGCCTTGTTGCCGTTGACGCCACGCCCGTGGACGCCCGAAGCCGCTCCGCTTGACGCGCCGCCGTCACCGTCACCTTTGTCGTCCGCGTGCTCCTCGGCGACCCCAAGACCCGCTAGCGTGTCCAGAAGGACCACCGTACTCAGCGGCCCCGTCTGCACCACCGTGATGGCGCCGAGGACCTCCAAGATGACGCTTGCTCCCCTCTTCTTCATCAGGTCGCCGCCGTCGTCCATCATCATTGCCGCGCGCTACTGCTACTAATCCGTCACCGGCCCCCGTGCACCCACAGTGTGAGCTCTCATTCCCCTCCGTTTCCCTCTGTCGTGCCGTAGCCGCTTACCGCGCCGTCCCGCGGCGCTCGAACTTCGGCCGACCTCTCGGTCTACCCGGTCACCCGCGCCTCGCGACCAGCACAGTTCCCTGCTGCTGCTCCCCGCGTCCGTGCTCCGCTCACCGTTCCCCTAACCCTCATCCGTCGCGTGCAGGCCACGCATCGGCCTCCCCGTCCGCTCGCAACCCGCGCCTGGCCACCACCTCCCCTGCGCACTCAGCTCGCCGCTGCGCTCGCCAGCGCCTTCAGCCGTCCCAGCGCCTGCTGGCCCGCGCGCGAACCACCGCTGCCCGCCGCGTTGTTCCAGCCTGCCTCCTCTGCGCCTGCTGCACGCTCGCCCCTGGCGGCGCCCTACCACACCGGCCGGCGCCTTGCCACGACCGCCCCCGTCCTCCTCCGCCCCCGCTCTTCTTCTCGCGCAGCCGCCTGCAATGGCTACCGCCGCCTCCCTGCCCCAGCGCTCGCCTGGCCCCCTGCCTGCGGCCTCGCCTTCGCTCTACCGGCCTAACGCCGCCCAGCGCCCGGGTGCGACGCCCTTGCTTGCGCCACTGCGCCACTCCGCCCGCACCCTCCGCTGCCGGCCCCTCCCGCGACACAGCGCCCGCGCCCCGGCGCCGCCCCGCCGTGGCCTCACCGCCGTCGGGCACAGTCTCGGCCGGCCTCGACTTCCCTCACGTGGTGGGCGCCAGGGTGCGCCCCGCACCCACACGCTCGTAACCCGTTGCCCATTTAGGCCCCGTGGGCCACTTACGTTGGGGCCCCACCCCCCCTTTAAAAAAAGAGATTTTAAATGTATATATAAATAAAAAATAATGTTAATTAATTAATTAAAATGTTAATTAACTTAATTAACCCTGCTTAGTTACGTAGTTAATTGTTAGAATAGCTTAATAGTCTATGACATGTGGGCCGTTTGACCGAGTTGACTAGTCAACTTTGACTGGTCAAACTGCTGACTATACATGCTGACTGGACCCCCTGGACCCACATGTCTGCCATAGGTACACTTCTGCGTACACTTGTGGGCACACATAGCCTTTTAGCTATTTAATTTCGAATTAATAATATTTTCATAATATTGTTTAAATGTTTTAAAAGTCGTAGAAAATAATCCTTAAGTCGGATGGAAAGCTTTATACATGAAAGTTACTCAGAACAACGAGACGGATCCGAATACGTGGTCCGTTTACCTGTCAGATTCCTCTAACTATCTAAACATGGGACATTCCCCCTCCAGTCATCTGTCTGACATAGGTCCGGAACCGAGAATACCTTCCTGGTTGATTTCCCTCTTCACCTTTATCGTGTAGCCATACGTTAGGTCACACCCGACACAGCATATTGCCATGTTATGCTTTGTGATGCTATGTTTGCTTTATATTTACTGTTTCTTCCCCCTCTTCCCTCTGGTAGACCCCGATACCGATGCTGCCCCTGTGATCGACTACGTCGACGACGACACTTCTTCCTTTTCAGCAGAACTTCCAGGCAAGCCCCCCCTTTTGATCATCCCGATATCGCCCATTCCATTCTCATGCTTGCATTAGATTTTGCTACTATAATTGATTGCTCCTATTTTGATGCATATCCTTCTTTTGTAACCGGCTTGTTGTTACCTACATACTTATCCTAAACTGCTTACTATAGGTTGGTTAGTGATCCATCAGTGACCCCCACCTTGTCCTGGTTGCGCCGCTTTATGTTCGATGACTCGATCAACGTGATCGACGTCCAGGCCCCGACACCGCACATCACCCCCCTAGTTGTACGACTCTGCAGAGTTACTATCGAGTGCCGAGGGTGACACCTCATACATCACTCCTGATGAGATCTCTGTAGTGTAGCTATTCGATCGTGGTCATCCAGGGTGATTTCCTCCTTAACCACTTCCAATACGACTCTGTCGTGCAACCCCTCAAGTGTGAACCTCGAGGGTGGTTCCTCTTATGTTCACCTTGATGATTACATCGAGTGGAATCCACCGAGGGTGGTTCCTCAGGGTTTCCCTTGGTGTTAGACACACAGTTACTATGGTTACTATGACTTTACATTGAACCATGTTACTAAAGACGGGTCAGCCCTGAGGGGTACCTGCGCAAGCTTAATTGCGAGTGATGAGGAGTTGGGTTGACCTGGAAGGTGCCTGCGAGATACTTATGAGGCGTGGCTGGGCATTCTTAGCCCTTGTCGCAAGTACTCGAGACGGGGTGACGGGGTCACATCTTTCGTGAGTCTCTGCTTGTTACCGCGCGTTCCTAATCCACTATGATTTGGATATTTGATCCGAGGGGCCTCTGGCCTTATAGCGCTAACCATCATGTGGGTATAGTATGGGCGTTCTGCGTCGTATGCATCAGCCGAAGCTTAATAGACGTCAGCAACTGAGAGACGCGCGCCCGGTTGGCTGGAACGCCTCGTCTTGTATAAGGGAGGCTAGGTTTGCTCACCGGCCGCCCACGCAACGTGCAGGAGTTCTCGGGGCGATGGCCCAAGACCCTTGGGGGCATAGGTTTAGTCCGGCGTGCTGACCTCTCTATTAAGCCTAGGTCGGGTTGCGTCATATTGTTTGGCCGAGGCCGGGCATGACTTAGTAAAGTGTGTCCGGCCAGAGTTAAGCGAGCGTGGTGGGTAAGTTGGTGCACCCCTGCAAGGAAGAAAACATCTATCGATAGTCTGTCCTACGATAATGGACACTTGGAGTTGTATCCCAATCGATACAACTAGAACTGGATACTTGAGGTGATAACTGGATAGTATGGCTTTGGGATTGCTTTCTCGTAGGGAGTCGAGGAAGAATCTCTGGGCAAGGTTGATAACACTACTTCTACTTTACTTTATGCTAGTCTGCACTCTTCTAATGCTGCAAGACCGCTAAAGATGCTAGTCTTCGATAGGACTAGGCTCTCCCTCTATTCTGGCATTCTGTAGTTCAGTCCACAGATACAGCCCATTTCATTGATACCGATGCATATGTAGTGTAGATCCTTGCTTGCCAGTACTTTGGATGAGTACTCACGGTTGCTTTGCTACCCCCTTTTCTCTTGTCTTCCTTCTTTCCGGTTGTTGAAACTATATGGTGGATCCCTGGAGCCAGATGCCATCGCCGATGGATACTACTACATGGAGACCGCCGATGACTAGTAGTAGTTAGGAGGTCCCCGGCAGGAGGCCTTGCCTCTTCGATCATTGTTGCTTTTGTGCTAGCCTTCTTAAGACAAAACTTGTTTAACTTATGTCTGTTCTCAGATATTGTTGCTTCCGCTGACTCTTGTGTATTCCAGCCCTCGAGGCCCCTGGCTTGTAATATAAAGCTTGTATTATTTTAAATTTGTGTATAGAGTTGTGTTGTGATATCTTCCTGTGAGCCCTTGATCTTGATCGTACACATTTGCGTGTATGATTAGTGTATGATTGAATCAAGGGCGTCACAAGTTGGTATCAGAGCCGACTTCCTGTAGGATCCCCCTTTCCAACTCCTTGGCCGAAGTTAAGTCTAGTCATCCAAAACTGTTTATTAACATGGTTGTGTGTCTTACGGGCCCACGTCGCCATTGGGTGGTACTAGGATCTTTTATTCCTCGTCCCTACTCTAGGATTCTGATGTCTCTTCTATTCGGGTTAAAGGATTTTACTGACTCTAACTCTAGGTTCTCGCAACTACTTCCCCCGGAGAGCCCTTCATTCCAGATGATCGTCTGCTTCACCCGAAGACTTTGAAGATACTCTTCATTGTTTTCCCGAGACCCTTGTGTCCTTTGCTGTTGCAATTCCCTACCACCGATAAATCCCTATGGATTGCTACATACACTTGCCATCCATAGATTCATTTCCAATTGCTCTTGTTACTACAATATACCCTGAAATACTTCGGATATTCCGAGAATCCTTTGTGCCTGCTTCCTTGCAGCTCCTTTTCCGCTTGAATACATGTATGAATAATTCCTCACACTTAACGGGGATCCGTTCATCCCCAGTTATTCATGTGTTTCACAAATTCTTTGGAATACTATTTGATCTTCCGATAATCCTCAGTAACCTATTGCTCCCGTTCTTCCTTATCGCCTTGCATTATGGTTAATTCCATATGTCTAACAATATTCATTAAACTGCTTTGAGATTGTCATTCTTATCCTATTGATTCGACATGTGCATGAATGCATACATTCATTAGTTATTTACCTGGTAATCATTTTCCTTCTGGCTCAGACTCCACTCCAGACATGAGCTGGGTCTCGGCAGATCAAACCTTGATCGATTGTCTATCTATGTCTATCCAACTTCTCTTTTGATCAGAGCCTCTGTTTCTGATCTCCCAATCTGGCAATCGTAATTCCTTTGTATTTAAGCTTTAAAATTGTTCGTATAGTACTATAGTCTGATGCATTTGCATTATTTCTTCTTCTGGTTGAACATCGATACTCACAATAGATTCTTTGCGGTCCGCGAGACCCTTGATTGGATTATTATCCGACAGAGTCCTTCATATTCAATCACCTTGTGAGTCTTTCCTCGGATACATAATGCCTTTGGTAAATTGTATCCTCTGCCTCGTCAACCATGCTCTGCTTTCGAGCTCGAGTTAATTACTCTTGAAGTTTATGGTATATGTTCCTAAGATGCCCCGATGTGTTGAACCTATACCTTCCATAATCGGTGTGAACCCGGAAGTTATGAGGGTTATAGACTACTGGCCTTCGTCAGATAAAATTTCAACACTACAACTTCTTTGAAAATGAGAAGTGGATGAAAGGTTATGCATTAAAGAAGTGGGAGTCGACCTTGAACTTTGTGTTCATGCCCATTGACACGATGTAGATCTTATCATGGAAGCTTCTCTTAAAATTAATTATCCCCATGGTATAAGATCATCTTATATCTGGGATTTGATCCTTTGCAATCGTGGTTCAGACCATGAGTGATCCCCTTTGATTCCATTTCTCGGACAAGTTACAACACTTGTCTTCTGCAGATAAATGCATCTCCACAACCTCTATTTTGATCTACCTTCGAGTATTACCCTCCGGTATCTCGAGAATACCAAAGATCTGTGTTTCTTTCTATGAGTCTTCTTCTAGTATTGCTTCTCACTGATTTCAGATTTCCCCTTGATTCTGAGTTATTAGTCACTCGAGAACACCGATAAGTGAATCTAGTCCGCACTCCGATTCAATGACTCTAAGTAATTTTCGATGATTATGAGTTTAATAATTCTTCAAGTCATTCCTAGCCTGATCGACTATATCATCGTGCTGAATTTTAACTGTGCCACCTGGTCCTTCCCGGAGCACAATTTTCGACAATGAGCTAATCTCGATCCTAGTCATATCGTTTCACCTTGAACAACAAGCTTGGTTCCGAGTTTGTGTCGTACCCATGGTTCCAATAACCTTTTGCTTCATCATTTCGTTGACTTGATGTCATCATCGGCTGATTACATCTTAATGAAACCTCTCGACAAATATGTCGTGATCATCATCAATATTCTGAGCTCTTCTAGGTTATCAATCGAATTCATGATGAGGAATATCATCCTTGTCCCCTCGATGAATTATTACTGATCCCGTGGGCCCTACCCTCATCATCTTTCTTGCTAAAATTGTGCGACTTAATTTATAAATTGTTTTCGATGGATCCTTTGTGAATCCAAAGTTTGTCCTTTACCTGATGGCCATGTCGATGCTATCCCAAAGCATGACTGTGGTACTTCGATCATCAACAAGAGCATTCAAAGCACAATGCTAAATGTTTCATGATCGATTATCCAAACACCATTGTATGGGTAACGTCATGAATTTCCTCGCCCCTTTACTAAAGTGGTTAACTGCATACTGCCCTATCTTGTATATCCTGCTCCGCTTGTTCTTGTGGAGGATATGCTCCTAATACTTGTGTTTAAACACATTTTCCTTTCCAATGTACTGATTAATCTAATGATCACCTTTTCTTTTCCATTGTTTTGTTTAACCCTTCTTGTGGTTTATGTGATCTAAGCAGTAATAGTTCCCTGCTTATGTAAACACCTCGGTGTACAATTTGTCGGTATACCTTGTTATTATTGCTGTTGACATTCCGGTAACCACCGATGGACGAGAAATTTGGCCATTGGTCTGCCTCGTTCAACGAGCAGGAAAATAGTTCTCTTCATCCCTCTCCCTTGGTACCAACATTGTTGGCAATAGAACTGACAGTCTATCATTTGACATGCCTTGCTATCGGCCCCCTTTCTACTTTTAACCCACATGGTGGGCCCATAACCCACAGTTCCACAGGATCGGAACCTGACTCTCCTGTATACCTTTCCTTCTGAAATATTCTTGCATTTGGCTTCGTATCATGTCACGAGACACCTTTTGAGAGATGATCTATTCCCGATGCTCTGAACCCCCTTTCTCACACTCAGTTCAGGTATCAATTGTTTGTCCATTTGCTTGAAACTTCCTATTGTACCTTCATACTTTGCTCTCAATGTTCTATTAAGTTTCAACTCGAGAGATACTTCTGCCTCATTCCCTGAATTGTTCACGAGATAATTAACCATATAAGGGTCACTTCTCCCGAGGTTACTCTTTACTTCCCCACTTAAATCTCGGGATGAGATTTCTTGTACTGGAGGAGATTTGTAACACCCCCAGTGTCATGCTACAGTAATCCCCTGTTAATGGTGACATGTCATCATCTTACTTCTGCTAATCTTCGCTTGATCGAAATCACAATTCAAATTCAAATCCAATCTAAAGTAAAAAAATCATATTTGTCACACATGAAATCTAATATGTTCATCATGTGGCAAATATTCTTTTGATAATATTGGTAGTGAACTAACATTTTTCCAAAATGTCTAAATGCCCTTTGTGAATAAAACAGTGGCTTAAACAATTATGTAAATACCTTTTATAATTTCTAAAATAACAAACTAATTTATTAGAGTACGAAGCTTTTTGTGGAAGAGGTATAAATAGTAATACTAGTTTAGAAACTAGTTTTACTTTTAACTTAAACTAAGTTAGGGTGTAAATAAATAAAACAAAAGAAAAAGGAAACACAAAAAGGAAATAAAAAGTCAAAAAGAAAACCCCAGGCCAACTGGGCCTTCTGGCCCCTAACCCCCCTGGGCTGGCCACAACCGGCCCACCATTCCCTTCGCCCACCTCCCCTGTTCCACCGACCGCGTCGCTACAAGGGAGGGGTTGCCCGTGACCACCTCGCCGGTGCCGTCGGGGAGAGGATAAGGACTCCCCCTCATCCCCTCGATTCCTCTCTTGCTCCCAGATCCACCTCGCCTCCTTCCCTCCCCCTCTCGCCAGATCCGCTCTGCCGTGGCGCCCTGTTGCCATTGACGCCACGCCCGTGGACGCCCGAAGCCGCTCCGCTTGACGCGCTGCCGTCGCCGTCACCTTCACCGTCTGCTTGCTCCTCATCGACCCCGAGACCCGCTAGCATGTCCAGAAGGACCGCCATACTCCGCGGCCCCGTCTGCACCACCGTGATAGCGCCGAGGACCTCCAAGACGACGCCCGCTCCCTCTTCTTCATCGGTTCACCGCCGTCGTCCATCATCATTGTCGCGCCGCTGCTGCTACTAATCCGTCACTGGGCCCCCGTGCGCCCCCACTATGAGCTCTCATTCCTCTCTGTTTCCCTCTTTCATGCCGTAGCCGCTTACCGCGCCGTCCCGCGGCGCTCGAGCTTCGGCCGAGCTCTCGGTGTACCCGGTCACCCGCGCCTCACGACCAACGCAGTTCCCCGCTGTTGCTCCCCGCGCCGGTGTTCCGCTCACCGCTCCCCTACCCCGCGTCCTCCGCGTGCAGGCCATGCATCGGCCTCCCCGTCCGCTCGCGACCCGCGCCCGGCCACCACCTCCCCTGCGCGCTCACCTCGCCGCTGCGCTCGCCAGTGCCTTCAGCCGTCCCAGCGCCCACTGGCCCACGCGTGAACCACCGCCGCCGTGCCGCGCCGTTCCAGCCCGCCTCCTCTGCGCCGGCTGCTTGCCCGCCCTGGCGGCGCCCTGCCGCACCTGTCGGCGGCTCGCCACGACCGCCCCCGTCGTCCTCCGTCCCCGCTCTTCTCCTCGCGCGGCCACCTGCAACGGCTACCGCCGCCTCCCTGCTCCAGCGCTCGCCTAACCCCGCTGCTCGCCGCCTCGCCTTCGCTCCACCGGCCTCGCGCCGCCCAGCGCCCGGGTGCGACGCCCTCGCCTGCGCCACTGCGCCCGCGCCCTCCGCCTTCGGCCCCTCCCGCGCCCCGATGCCGCCCCGCCGTGGCCTCGCCGCCATCGGGCACATCCCCGGCCGACCTCGCCTTCCCTCGCGTGGTGGGCGCCTGGGTGCGCCCCGCACCCACACACCCGTAACCCTCGCCCATTTAGGCCCCATGGGCCACTGATGTTGGGGCCCCACGCCCCCTTTAAAAAAGAGATTTAAATATATATATATATAATAATGTTAATTAATTAATTAATTAAAATGTAAATTAACTTAATTAACCCTGCATAGTTACGTAGTTAATTGTTAGATTAGCTTAACAGTCTATGACATGTGGGCCGTTTGCCCAAGTTGACCAGTCAACTTTGACTGGTCAAACTGCTGACTATAGATGCTGACTGGACCCCCTGGACCCACATGTCTGCCACAGGTACACTTCTGTGTACACTTGTGGGTACACATAGCCTTTTAGCTATTTAATTTCGAATTAATAATATTTTCATAACATTGTTTAAATGTTTGAAAAGTTGTAGAAAATAATCCGTAACTCGGATTAAAAGTTTTATACATGGAAGTTCCTCAGCACGACGAGACGAATCCGAATACGTGGTCCGTTTACCTGTCAGATGCATCTAACTATCTGAACATGGAACATTCCCCCTCTGGTCATCTGTCTGACACAGGTCCGGAACCAGGAATACCTTCCCGATTGATTCCCCCCTTCACCTTTATCGTGTAGCCATACGTTAGGTCACATCCGACACAGCATATTGCCATGTTATGCTTTGTGATGCTATGTTTGCTTTATATTTACTGTTTCTTCCCCCTCTTCCCTCTGGTAGACCCCGAGGACGATGTTGCCCCTGTGATTGACTACGTCGACGACGACACTTCTTCCTTTTCAGTAGAACTTCCAGGCAAGCCCCGCTTTTGATCATCTCGATATCGCCCATTCCATTCTCTCATGCTTGCATTAGATTTTGCTACTGTAATTGATTGCTCCTATTCTGATGCATAGCCTGCTTTTGTAACCTGCTTGTTGTTACCTACCTCTTATCCTAAACTACTTAGTATAGGTTGGTTAGTGATCCATCAGTGACCCCCACCTTGTCCTTGTTGCCCCGCTTTATGTTCGATGACTCGATCAACGTGATCGACGTCCAGGCCCCGACACCGCACATCACCCCCTAGTTGTATGACTCTGCAGAGTTACTCTCGAGTGCCTAGGGTGGCACCTCATACATCACTCCTAATGAGATCTCTGTAGTGTAGCTATTCGGTCGTGCTCATCGAGGGTGATTTCCTCCTTAACCACTTCCTATACGACTCTGTCGTGCAACCCCTCAAGTGTGAACCTCGAGGGTGGTTCCTCTTACATTCACCTTGATGATTACATCGATTGAAATCCACCGAGGGTGGTTCCTCAGGGTTTCCCTTGGTGTTAGACACACAGTTACTATGGTTACTATGACTTTACACTGAACCATGTTACTAAAGACGGGTCGGCCCTTAATTGCGAGTGACGAGGAGTCGGGTTGACCTGGAAGGTGCCTACGAGATACTTACGAGGCGTGGCCGGGCATTCTTAGCCCTTGCCACAAGTACTCGAGATAGGGCGACGGGGTCACATCTTTCGTGAGTCTCTCC
Source organism: Triticum urartu (assembly GCF_003073215.2). Taxonomy (NCBI): domain Eukaryota; kingdom Viridiplantae; phylum Streptophyta; class Magnoliopsida; order Poales; family Poaceae; genus Triticum; species Triticum urartu. The sequence goes on from NC_053022.1 coordinate 120,073,029, forward strand.
TTGTTACCGCGCGTTCCTAATCCACTACGATTTGGATATTTGATCCGAGGGGCCTCTGGCCTGATAGCGCTAACCATCACGTGGGTATAGTATGGGCGTTCTGTGTCATATGCATCAGCCGAAGCTTAATAGACGTCAGCGACTGAGCGGCGTGCGCCGGGTTGGACTGGAACGCCTCGCCTTGTATAAGGGAGGCTAGTATGCTCACCAGCCGCCAACGCAACATGAAAGAGTTCCCGGGCCGATGTCCCAAGACCCCTAGGGGCATAGGTTTAGTCCGGCGTGCTGACCTCTCAATTAAGCCTAGGTCAGATTGTGTCGTATTGTTTGGCTGAGGCCGGGCATGACCCAGTAAAGTGTGTCCGGCCAGAGTTAAGCGAGCGTGGTGGGTAAGTTGGTGCACCCCTGCAGGGAAGAAAACATCTATTGATAGCTTGTCCTACGATAACGGACACTTGGAGTTGTATCCCAATCGATACAACTAGAACTGGATACTTGAGGTGATAACTAGATAGTATGGCTCTGGGATTGCTTTCTCGTAGGGAGTCGAGGAAGAATCTCTAGGCGAGGTTGATAACACTACTTCTACTTTATTTTATGCTAGTCTGCACTCTTCTAATGCTGCAAGACCGCTGAAGATGCTAAAGATGCTAGTCTTCGATAGGACTAGGCTCTCCCTCTATTCTGGCATTCTATAGTTCATTCCGTAGATACAACCCATTTCATTAATACCGATGCATATGTAGTGTAGTTTCTTGCTTGCGAGTACTTTGGATGAGTACTCATGGTTGTTTTGCTACCCCCTTTTCCCTCTTCTTCCTACTTTCCGGTTGTTGCAACCAGATGGTGGATCCCCGGAGCCAGATGCCCTCGCCGACGGATACTACTACATGGAGACCGGCGATGACCAGGAGTAGTTAGGAGGTCCCCGGAAGGAGGCCTAGCCTCTTCGATCGTTGTTGCTTTTGTGCTAGCCTTCTTAAGGCAAAACTTGTTTAACTTATGTCTGTTCTTAGATATTATTGCTTCCACTGTCTCCTGTGTATTCGAGCTTATGTATTCGAGCCCTCGAGCCCCCAGGCTTGTAATATAAAGCTTGTATTATTTTAAATTTGTGTAAGAGTTGTGTTGTGATACCTTCTCGTGAGCCCTTGATCTTGATCTTACACATTTGCGTGTATGATTAGTGTACGATTGAATCGAGGGCGTCACAGCCACCAGGTGGGTACAACCCACCTGGACGCGCCAGGAGAGGGGGCGCGCCCTGGTGGGTTGTGCCCACCCAGGGCCCCCTCTCCTGTGGGTCTTGGCTCCGGAAATTATTATTATTGGTATAAAATATCCTCAAAAAGTTTCGTTCCATTCCGAGAACTTTTATTTCTGCAAAAAAAACAACACCATGGTAGTTCTGCTGAAAACAATGTCAGTCCGGGGTTAGTTTCATTCAAATCATGCAAATTAGAGTCCAAAACATGAGGAAAAGCATGAGAAAAAGTAGATATGTTGGAGATGTATCACACGCAAGGTTGCAGACGCACGTGTGGGCCTCCAACTCCGCCTCCCTCCTTCGGGCGGCGGTGGCAGAGCGTGTGATGATCCCGGTGATCGACGGTGGGTTGGCGGCCACGACGGCCGACGATGGGGTGGCAGCCACGACCACCACCTCCGCCTTCGGGCCGCGGTGGCGGAGCGGGTGACGGCCACGGTGGCTGCTACCTCTTGAGCATGCGTTGGTTTTCCCTTGAAGAGGAAAGGGTAATGCAGCAAAGTAGCATAAGTATTTCTCTCAGTTTTTGAGAACCAAGGTATCAATCCAGTAGGAGACTACACGCAAGTCGCCTAGTACCTGCACAAACAAATAAGAACCTTGCAACCAACGTGATAAAGGGGTTGTCAATCCCTTCACGGCCACTTGCAAAAGTGAGATCTGATAAAGATAATAAGATAAATATTTTTGGTATTTTTGTTGTATAGATTGGAAAATAAAGATTGCAAAATAAACGGCGACAAAAATGGCTAGTTGAAGGGAAAATAATATGATGTAAAGTAGACCCGGGGGCCATAGGTTTCCCTAGTGGCTTCTCTCAAGATAGCATATATTACGGTGGGTGAACAAATTACTGCCGAGCAATTGATAGAAAAGTGCATAGTTATGATGATATCTAGGCATGATCATGAACATAGGCATGACGTCCGTGTCAAGTAGACCGAAACGATTCTGCATCTACTACTATTACTCCACACATCGACCGCTATCCAGCATGCATATAGAGTATTAAGTTCATAAGAACAGAGTAACACATTAGGCAAGATGACATGTTGTAGAGGGATAAACTCAAGCAATATGATATAAACCCCATATTTTCATCCTCGATGGCAACAATACAATACGTGCCTTGCTTCCCCTACTGTCACTGGGAAAGGACACCGCAAGATTGAACCGAAAGCTAAGCACTTCTCCCATTGCAAGAAAGATCAATCTAGTAGGCCAAACCATACTGATAATTCGAAGAGACTTGCAAAGATATCAAATCAATCTCGGCAAACACACCGCAAAAAGAATTACAATGAATAAATCTCCAAGAAAATCGAGGAGAACTTTGTATTGAGATCCAAAGAGAGAGAAGAAGCCATCTAGCTAATAACTATGGACCCGAAGGTCTGTGGTAAACTACTCACGCATCACCGGAGAGGCTATGGTGTTGATGTAGAAGCCCTCTGTGATCGAATCCCCCTCCGGCAGATCGCCGGAAAAGGTCCCCAGATGGGATCTCACGGGTATAGAAGGTTGCGGTGGTGGAAAACTGGTTTCGTGCCTCTCCTGGATGTTTTCAGGGTATAAGAGTATATATAGGCGAAGGAAGTAGGTCGGTGGAGCTATGAGGGGCCCATGAGGGTGGGGGGGCGCCGCCCTACCTCGTGGCCGCCTCGTTGCTTCCTTCACCTCCACTCCAAGTCTCCTGAATTGCGTTTGTTCCAAAAAAGATCCTCGCGAAGGTTTCATTCTGTTTGGATTCCGTTTGATATTCCTTTTCTATGAAACACTGAAATAGGCAAAAAAATAACAACTGGCACTTGGCCTCCGGTTAATAGGTTAGTCCCAAAATAATATAAAAGTGCATATTAAAGCCCATTAAACATCCCAAACAGATAATATAGTAGCATGGAACAATAAAAAATTATAGATACATTGGAGACGTATTAGTGGCCGACAGTGGGGTGGCGGCCATGACAACCACCTCCCGCCTTCGGGCCGCGGCAGCGGAGCGGGAGATGGCCCGGGCTGTCGACGGTGGTGTGGCGGAAATGGCGGCCGGCAACAACAATCGACCGGCAGCGGCGGCGGAGCATGTGGTGGGTGTTCCGCGCACACCCAACAGGAACGCAACGCGCACTAAACTACACCGGCGACTTCGCCGCCGCCATGGTGTAGCCTCCCAGCTGGAGCTGTCCTCTGATGATGGCAGAGTGGCTGAGGGACGATGACGGACCGGTGCCATTGGCGATTGTGGGATAAGCACACGAGATAAGCTACAGGGAGGGAGGGGAAAATGCAACGCAGGACTTGTCGGCCGTGAGGGTTTTTATAGAAGGCCGGTAAGCATTGGGATTTTGCAGGATTTCACCGAGTCGGGCGGGAAGCTTTTGCGGGAACCTGTGAGGTTGCGCGGGAACGGGCTCACCGACGATTCATTGGCGCCACCGTTTGGCCAAAAGAACGCCCCCACCCGCTGCGCAAGCTTGCACTGTAAGCCATCTGCGGCAGCGAGGTGACAAGACGTGCGAGAGGACGACGAAAGGACACGTACACATATGGTTAATACAAAAAAAACGTTTGCGATTTAATTACCTACTATACCCCTGTCCTGTTGGAAATATGCCCTAGAGGCAATAATAAAAGCATTATTATTATATTTCCTTGTTCATGATAATTGTCTTTATTCATGCTATAATTGTGTTATCCGGAAATCGTAATGCATGTGTGAATAACAGACACCAACATGTCCCTAGTAAGCCTCTAGTTGACTAGCTCGTTGATCAACAGATAGTCATGGTTTCCTGACTATGGACATTGGATGTCATTGATAACGAGATCACATCATTAGGAGAATGATGTGATGGACAAGACCCAATCCTAAACATAGCATAAGATCGTATAGTTCGTTTGCTAGAGTTTTCCAATGTCAAGTATCTTTTCCTTAGACCATGAGATCGTGTAACTCCCGGATACCGTAGGAGTGCTTTGGGTATACCAAACGTCACAACGTAACTGGGTGACTATAAAGGTAGACTACGGGTATCTCCGAAAGTGTCTGTTGGGTTGACACGGATCAAGACTGGGATTTGTCACTCCGTATGACGGAGAGGTATCACTGGGCCCACTCGGTAATGCATCATCATTATGAGCTCAAAGTGACCAAGTGTCTGGTCACGGGATCATGCATTACGGTACGAGTAAAGTGACTTGCCGGTAACGAGATTGAACGAGGTATGGGGATACCGACGATCGAATCTCGGGCAAGTAACATATCGATTGACAAAGGGAATTGCATACGGGGTTGCTTGAATCCTCGACATCATGGTTCGATCATCGAGGAGCATGTGGGAGCCAACATGGGTATCCAGATCCCACTGTTGGTTATTGACCGGAGAGCGATCTCGGTCATGTCTACATGTCTCCCGAACCCGTAGGGTCTACACACTTAAGGTTCGGTGACGCTAGGGTTGTAGGGATATGTATATGCAGTAACCCGAATGTTGTTTGGAGTCCCGGATGAGATCCCGGACGTCACGAGGAGTTCCGGAATGGTCCGGAGGTAAAGATTTATATATGGGAAGTGCTATTTCGGGCATCGGGACAAGTTTCGGGGTCACCGGTATTTTACCGGGACCACCGGAAGGGTCCCGGGGGTCCACCGGGTGGGGCCACCTGTCCCGGGGGGCACATGGGCTGTAGGGGGTGCGCCTTGGCCTACATGGGCCAAGGGCACCAGCCCCAAGAGGCCCATGCGCCTAGGGTTTCAAGGAGGAAGAGTCCTAGGAGGGGAAGGCACCTCCTACGTGCCTTGGAGAGGAAGGATTCCTCCCCCTTGGCCGCACCCCCCTAGGAGATTGGATCTCCTAGGGCCGGCGCCCCCCCCCCCTTGGCCCTCCTATATATAGTGGGGTAAGGAGGGCTTTTCATCCACGCCTTTGGTTGCCTCCTTCTCCCTCTCCAACACCTCCTCCTCCTCCATAGCGCTTGGCGAAGCCCTGCCGGAGTACTGCAGCTCCATCAACACCACGCCGTCGTGCTGCTGCTGGAGCCATCTCCCTCAACCTCTCCTTCCCCCTTGCTGGATCAAGAAGAAGGAGACGTTACGTTGACCGTACATGTGTTGAATGCGGAGGTGCCGTCCGTTCGGTGCTAGGATCTTCGGTGATCCGAATCACGTCGAGTACGACTCCCTCATCCCCGTTCTTTGAACGCTTCCGCTCGCGATCTACAAAGGTATGTAGATGCATCTGATCACTCGTTGCTAGATGAACTCATAGATGGATCTTGGTGAAACCGTAGGAAAATTTTTGTTTTCTGCTACGTTCCACAACATGTCCTGGTTTATATGTATGATTTAACTAATAAAATATGAATGCATGTCGCCAAAGATTATATCGTTGGAGTCGTATTTGAACATAGTTTCCAGCTATACAATTTTTGTAACATGAATTAACACCTTTTTGGTTAAATTTAAGGTTATGTACCAGCAAGCGTTTGCCCGCAACACACACGGCTTATTCCATCACAAACAGCTCGGATGGATCAACTGTATGCCACGTATCGCACACGCAACTCTAATCTGATTCGTGCTTGATGTCTCCGACATCGCTAGCACAGTTCGTCTTATTTGCCACGTATCACTATGCCGGCCTCTGCTCGCGTCCCTCGGCAAGCTCTGCTCGCGTCCGTAGGCGTGCTCGGTGCGCTCGGCTTGCGCATTCAACTGCTACATGCATATATATATATATAGAGAGAGAGAGAGAGAGTGGCACTATTCTAATCCTGGGATTAGAATAGTTATTTGGATCACGGTGTACCCCTATAAGGGCCCGAAGGGAAGTTACTGAGATCGGGCGAGCTAACAGAAAAGGCCCAAAGGCCCCAACCTCTTATCCTATCGCCCATCTTCCCCCATGCCCGCGACCTCCAGCCGGCGCCCACCTTCCCCCGCCCCCGCCTCCTTCCGGGCGTGACGCTGGCCCCGCCTCCTCCGGCGCAAAGCCGCCGCCCCCAACTCCTCTTGGCGCGTCGCCGCCCCCGGGTCCCGAAGCGCCCCCCTGCGCAGCCGGCCCCGCCTCCTCCTGCGCGAGGTCGCCGCCCCCAACTCCTCCGGCGCGAGGCCGCCGCTCCCACCTCCTCCTGGTGCACTGCCGCCCCCTTGTCCCGACAGGCCTCCGGCCTCCGCCGCAACCACCATGCCGGCCTCCCTTCCCCCTGGATCCACCGCGGCGGCGGCCTCCCTGCCCCTGGATCCACCGCGACGGTGCATCGCTCCCCCTGGTTCCACAGCGGCGGCGGCGGATAGCCTCCCCCTGGATCCACCAACCATCAACCTCCCCTCGAGCACCTCCCTTCCTGTGCTGCAACTGGGCCACCACTACTGCGCCACCCGCCCCAAACACCGTAGCTCCTCCTTGATGAATACATCACGGATGGCCTCCTGCTCAACGACGGTGCCAACCTAACTCTGACCATGGCGACAGTCGACAGACGCGAATGTTGCAGGTATTGCTGCTACATCTCTTTCCTGATCTCACTCCCTCCCTCTCCCTGACCACTCTTTCTTCACAAATATCTTCTCTGCTGGAGGATTTGAACTTCTCCCAATTTGCACTAAAACTAACTGCAAAAATGTTTCTGTATTTTGCTTATGAAAGAATTGACTTGATGTTTGAACTGTAGGCCTGTCTTCTTTGACCAGAAGACGCTCTAGTTTAGCAGCATCAACAATGCAAAAAAGAGAGGAAGAAAATGGATGTCAGGCTCATCACTTGAGTCTTTGCAATCCTTTCATGCTAGGTGTTTTTGTAAAGCATGCTCATGCATGCTTGTGGAAGTTGAAAAGGAAACAAATGTTCCAGTATCACTATCAGCATATATTTTCCAAATGTCAACCTAGAGAAAACGTGATGGCACGACTAGTCTAGATTGTGAGGAGAAGTTCATATTCAGAAAGGATATAAGTTCACATAAGCCAGTGACCATGGACAAACAAAGACCCAAAAATTGTTTTTTTGTCTCAAAATGTTTACAATAAATTTTGTATGTGAATGTCTACAATCAAAACAATGCGTGTGTGAATATAGGTTGCTAGTCATTAATCTGTTGTTATATCTATCATCAACTATTTCCTTTGTTTTTTGAGAAATCTTGTGAAAAATAATATTCTGCTCAAAAATTCCTTGGAAAGTTCAGACACATAGTGCACATGGAAAAATCATGGGAAGTGCTTCTAGTCGAGAGCAATACGATGCAAAAAGTGAAACCACCATGGAGAAGAAAAGTGAGAGGGGAATTGTAATGTTTGTAGTTTGGAAAAGAGAGAAGAAAGTTGACGTTCAAAACGAACCAAAAGGCATTTAGAAAAAAAGAGTTTGCTGAAAAGCAAAAACTAGAAGTTCACAAAACAAAAAAAGCCTATATATAAGTTAAAAGACAAGATAATATAAATAAATTTCCGTTTCTAAAACTAAACTAAGAAGTTCAAGTTTGGAAAATATAGCAGGTCAATGTTTATAAAAAAATCAGATTTTTTTCGTATGTAAAAATAAAATCAAGAAGTTCAAATTAAAAAAACCGAAGTAGTTTAAAAAATATAAACATTGAGTTTTCCCTGTTTTGTCCAAAAAATATAGAAGGACAAATTAAAGTAACGGAGCAGTTCAATATTTATTACAAAACTAGTATTTTTCCATTACTAAAATAAATAAACCAAGAAGTCGCAATTACCAAAATAGTGTAGTTCGATATATATCGAAAACTCATTTTCTTTGTTATTAAATAATCAAAAATCATGAAGTTCAAATTAAAAATAACGGAGTAGTCCAATTTATAAGGATAACTCAAAATATTTCCGTTCTACGAAAAATAAAAGTATGAAGTTCAATTTGAAAGGAAATGTTTGATGCTTATTTAAAAACATATTTTGTAAGAATAAAACTAAGAAGTTCAAAATAAAATAACAGAGAAGTTTGAAGTATATTAAAAACTCATCTTTTCCTCGTTATTAAAGAATAAAATGAAGAAGTTCGAATTAAATATAAGAACAACAAAAAAAATTAAGAAGATTTTCCATTTTTTTAGAAAAGCTACAAGTTCAAACTTCGCGAGTATGAAAAAATTGTCAACACGTGAAATTTGCCTGTTTTTCAACAGCTTTCCACCGGTATATCATTTGCTCAATTTCGGTAAGTGGTTGGGGAGTTAGGGAAAAATACATCACATGAAAAACAGACTGAAGTTCAAACAGAACTGCTGCAGAAGTTCAACATTTTCACGCATTGCATTTTTGGAGACTCTATTTTTGCAATGACGGCATAACGCATGGTCTGAGAAGTTCATATTGCTGACTAACAGAAGTTCATGTACTACACAGTGTGCATTTTGTATTTAAAAAAATAATGAAAAATTAAAGGCTAAAAGTTTTATCGCTAGAAGTTCAAGTGCTCGGCCCGAGAAAGTTCAAAAATTCTTATGAGATAGGTTGAACAAAAATACGTGACAGAAGTTCAAGGTGAAAAACAGCGGTAAGTTCAACCAGTACACGGAAAATGTTTCAGATAAGAATATAAGAATAGAAAACAAAAAGCTTAAAATGTTTGTTGCAAGAAGTTCACGTGCTCCTTCAATTGCGTGTAATTCGAGGTATACACAAAAATGTGACAGAAGTTCATATATAGTGAAAACAATGAGAAGTTCAAGTACTGCAAGCAATGCATTTCAGGTGAGAATAAAAGTATAGAAATTAAAAGCTTAAAAGATTTGTTGAAAGAAGTTCGAGTGCTCTGTCCCGGGAAGTTCAGAAATTCTCACGAAATAGGTTCACCTTGTATTTCCATGTTCAAAAACACAACAAGAAATTGTTTTTGCGTTTTAAAATAATTCTCTCAATCCACAAAGAAGTTCAGTTATTATTTGGTAGCAATTTGATTTAAAAAAGAAAATAAATAATTCAAATTATAAAAATGGAAAAAGTTCATGTACTAGATGGTGTGTGTTTAATACGAGAAAAATGAATTAAAAGGCAATGTCCAATTTTTTTGTTGTTATAAGTTCAAGTCCTCGGTCGGAGAAAGTTAACAAATTTATTGTGAGAGAAGTTTGTACAAAAGGAATATCATTTTGTGTAACACTGATGAATGGATGAGAAAATTACAAACAAAAATACGTCACAAAAGTTCAACGTGAAAACGGCAGGAAGTTCACCGACTACACTGAATGAATTTCAGATGAAAAACTTTTAAAATCGTCGCGAGTATGAAAAAATGATCAACACGGGAAAGTTGCGTGTTTACAGTAGCTTTCCACTGGTATATCACTTGCTCAATTCCGATGAGTGGATGGAGAGCTATGAGCAGTGGATGGAGAGCTACGAGAAAAAACACGTGAAAAGCAGAGTGAAGTTCAAGTACACATGCCAAGAAGTTCAGGTTCTTCACGCGGTGCATTTTCGAAGAATCTGTTTCGCGATAAAGGTAGAACGAATGATGTCGCCATTTTCGAAATTACTTGAAAACGGCCAGGATTCAGAGAAAACCATCAACATGAAAAAGTTTCACATTTTCCGTAGCTTTTCAGCGGTATATTATTTGCCCCATTCCGATAAAGTTTGTAGAAATTACGGCAAAAATACGTTTTTCGCCATTTTTGAAACTGACTTAAAACCGTAAAGAATTGGGAGAAACAATACATACCAAAAAGTTTCGCATTTGCTCAAGCTTTCCAACGCCATATCATTTGCTGCATTCGGACGCACGGTTAAAAACTTAGCTTGAAAATACAAACTCGGTAGGACTTGGACCATTTTCTAAATTACTCTTAAACCATTCAAAATTAGAAAAACACTTTCAAGATGAAAAAGTAGCGCATTTTCATAAGCTTTCCAACGCCGTATCATATATATCCATTGGATTAGCCGTTTGGAAATGACATCGAAAAAATGAACTCAGCTGTTCGGTTTACGGAATTTTATGTTTTTTGAAATTACTCCTTAACCATAGGGAATTAGAGAAAACTTTCAACATGTGGAAGGAGCGGTTTTGCAGCAGCTTTACAACGCCATATTATATGCCTCATTCCGATAAACGGTTTAGAAATGCGATCGAAAATACGATTCACGTTTTTTGTGCGAAGAAAAAACGGTTTTCAAAACTGCTCTTAAACCGCTTATATTTTGCCAAAAATTTAAGTTGGGTCATGATATTGGGGTCCATAGCTTTCCAACAGTATATCGCAAGCCCCATTTGGGCAATCTTGGCGGAAGTTCAACCTAGTTCACAGGAAAGTTCAACGTACTACTAGCGGGGCATGTCAGGTTGTGATCAAAATATTATTCTGATCCCGTGATCAGAATAGTGCTTATGTGTGTGTGTGTGTATCTATATATATACATATATATAGTAGCACTATTCTAATCCTGGGATCAGAATAGTTATTCTGATCACGGCGCGGCCTATATAGAGCCCGATAAGATGTTTCCGAACTCGCAAAACGGTAGGCAACAAAAAAATAGCCAACCTGATCCCATCGCCCGCAATCTCCTGCTCCACATTGCTCCCCACCCCTCCCCATGCCCCCCCCCCGCGCCGGCGGCGACGGCCGCCGTCCCCGCGCCCCAGATTCGCCGGTCCATGCCTCCAGGACCCCCACACCGCCCGCTCACCAGTGCCGCCACCACCTTCCCGCCCCACGGCGCGCCGCCTCCCCGCCTTCCAGCACGCCGCCGTCCTGTCTCGCGGTTCTCCTAGCGCACCGCCGCACATCCCGACCACCACGGCCGGCGCTACTCCAACCCCCACCCGACGCTGAACCACTCCTCCCCGGTGTTCCTCGTCTGGCGCTTCCCCAAATAAGCATCTGGACTCGCCATGGACGCGGCCTCCTAGCTCCGCCCCACCCGTGCCTCCTCCCTATTCTGCCGGCGGCCCAACCATCCATCTCGAGCAAAAGAAGTTCAATGCCTCGCGCGCGAGCAGTCCATCCAGGTTCTCGTTGTGGGTCTCCCACAGCACCCTCGACGACCTACCCAAGGCCGAAGCGGCGATCTGCCTGAGTCCTACAATGTGACCTTCATGCATGTGTCTTCTCCGCCGCCACTGCCTTGTCATTGACTTCATCGGTAAAGATCGGTTTAACAACCATTCAGAGATGCGTTGACCTACACCACTGATGATACAAGCTCACAATTATGTGTTGTGAGATGTAGTGGAGTCGCTGGGGTTGCCACCACCAACACTGTACCTCGCCGGCAAGACCGCGGTCGACTTCTAGCACGGCGCGAACTTCGCGGTGGGAGGCGCGACGACGCTTGACCCGGCATTCTTGCAGAGTAGATGGATCACATCGTTCATGCCGGTCTCTCTCAGCAACCAGACGAGCTGGTTCAACGGTGTTCTGCAGCTTCTCCACTCCATAGGCAACGGTATGCAATGTATATCACGGTTCTTGATTCATCACAGATATCCGACAATTCCATCTTAATTATGTTTTGTGGAATTCATTCGGGGTTGCCAGTCGAGCCAAAGATCTCCAACTAGCTCAGCTCATGCGGTTGTATGCGCAAGTCCTCAAAAACTTCAACGGTATTGAATGTATTGCAGGGCAGCGCAAGATCATGGCGAGCTCCCTCTTGTACCTAGGAGAGATCAGATTCAACGGCTACTCTTTCGTCGCCGTCTTTGGCAACAACACCGTGGGTCTGGCACAGAGTCTGGTGTCGCACATCATCGGCGCCATCCGGTTGGTCCTCACCGTAAGCACTCCGGTCGGTCAACTCAGCTCACCGCACAGCCACGCTTTCAATTAATAGACTAACACAAGTCGACAACTCTTTCAATTTAAGCCACTTGTGTCACTGTATGCAGGGCGCGATCGCCGTCGGAGCATGGACAATGGTGGTGGCGAGGATGCAAGGCACGATCGCCGTCGGCACGAACGTTGTGTCTTCTCCGTCGCCCTCCTTTCTCTGCGTGTGGTGGACGCCATGACGTGCTCGCCGGATCCCTGCACAAAGATGTTGAAGTTCAAAAGAAATAAGGACACAAGTTCAAGGACCATGGTGAAGTTTGAAATTTGTCTGAGCTTTCTATTCATCTTCAACCAAGTGTGCCTTCTTGCCACATCCAATAGATGATTCCAATTTTTTGAACATTTAGTATTTGTTTCTTGGGAGGGTGTCAAATTTCATGAACATGAATCTTCTGTCACATGTGTTTAGCACAGTTATCTGAGATTACTCAACTCCTTGTGTCGGTTTGCAAAAACACACATCTTGCTTCTTCCAAGTTGTTGCAGAACTTGCTTCTTTTGTATGGCTGCCTAGGAAAAGCAGTTTCTCTGAATGCTAGCAGCAGCAGGCTGCACCACCCAGCGGTGGAGTTAAACAAGCAACAGTAGATCGTGAATGAACCCGTGGAATTGGAGAGGCTGTTTTTTGTCGATTGATTTTCATCTGAGAGCACTAGTGTTGCTTGCTAGCTTCGCAACGGAGCTTCAAGACTGTAGAGAACCCGAGTCCGATAAAAGAAGTATGATACTTGCAGGCAAGCTATTGTTCATAAAAAATGTGTTTGTATTTATGCCTGAATAGAAAAAATGATGGTTCCGAAGTTACTGTGTGTGTCTTAGTCTTGATCTCACTCAAAAAATACTATAAGCAAATTATGCCTTATTGCAATGTGTGTGTGCGTGTGCGTGTACTGGATGTAAATGCTCCCCAAATGCAAAACAAAAAGAGTGCGTCGAAGCTCTAGTACATCCTAGCACAAAACAAATATTTTTTTTCTCCTTTTATATTGAAATGTAGCTTCTTGTGATCACCTGCTTGTCCAAAAATGATGTTTCATAAGTTTGCAGTCTAAAAGTTTGGAAGTTCAATTTCAAAAATTACAAAAGTTCAGATGAAAAATGGACAATATGAACCATAGGAAATTTAGTTTGGAGAATCCAACGCCCCAATTTTTTTTTGAAGAAAAGTAAAATTTTCAAGTCAAGAAAAAAAGTGGTTTCCCCATTTCTAAAATAACTTAGAAGTTCAAATTTAAAAAACAAAGAAGGTCAAAAAATCTAGAAGTTCAAATTTAAAAAGTGGAGCAGTTAGATGTTTATTACAAAACTTGGATTTCTTCACTTACTAAATTATAAACCAAAGAAGTTCAAATTAAAATAAAAGAATAGTTCGATGTTCTTATACCAAGAAAAAATAAACGTCTCCTAGAAAATGTTAACTCTCGAAGTTCAAATTTAATAAAATGGAGAGTTCAAAAAAATGTTATGCGTGTACAAAGAAAAATTCTCACAGATTTCCCCGTTATATAAAAATGATAACAATAAAATTGAAAGTAACATAATAGAGCCGTTCAATATTTGTAATAGAAAAAACATTTATTTAGTGTTTTTAAATAACCCAAGAAGGTCAAATTAAAATAACAGAACTATTCAAATAGTTTATAAAAATAAATTCTCTCAATTTCTACAAAACTTAGAAGTTCAAATTTAAGTAATGAATCGATTCAAAGTTTGCTACAAAATAAGGGTTTTTCATTACAAAAAGAAATAAACTAAGAAGTCCAAACTAGAAAAATAGATAAGTCCAAACTACAAAACTTATAACTCAATTTTTCCTTGTTACTAAAGAACAAAATGAAGAAGTTCAAATTAAAATAAATGAGTAGTTCGATGTATACGAAACACTCAAATTATTTTTGTTTCTAGGAAAAATAAAAGTATTAAGTTTAGTTTTAAAAGGGACTTTGATGCTTACTTACAAATATATTTTTTCTAAGAATAGGACTAAAGAAGTTCAAATTAAAATAATTAATAAGTTCGTAGTATATGAAAAACTCAAAAAAAATTCTAGTTACCCAAGAATGAAATGAAGAAGTTCAAATTAAAATAAACAAAAAATTAAAAACTTTTTAAAAGTAATTTTTCTGTTATTTTAAACCTAGAAGTTCAAACTGAAGTAGCGAAGTGGTTCGATGTTTATTAAAAAATCTAGGATTTTACACTTTTAAAAAAATACAGATGTGTCGTTATTAAATTGAAAAAATAGTCAAAATTGATATTCATCTAAAAAATAAAACTAAGAAGTTCGAAGTTTATAAAAGACGTAGGTTCTTTTTGTTACTAAATAATAAAATGAAGAAGTTCAAATTAAAATAAATGGAACACCTAAAAAAATTTCAAATGAATTTTCCCTACTTTAAAAAAACTAGAAGTTCAAAATAAAATAACACAGAAGTTCGAAGTTATTAAGCCCTAGGATTTACAAGTTCGAAAAGAAAAAAAACAACATCATTTTGGACCTTTTCAAAAACAACTCATAAACGTTAATGAATGTTGGAAAAACTCTCCACATACCAAAGTTTCTCGTATTCAAACTCCGTGCACTAGGATATCAAATGATCTATTCTGTTAAATGGTTTGTATAACTAGGACTTTTCCCGTTAATAATGAATAATATCAAGAAGCCCCTACTCCTCCATGAGTTTGGCCAACCGCACGCTGCCGACATGGATCCGCACTAAGAGAGACGTTCGAACTATATGAAAAACTCACATTTGTAGCAAGAAGTTGACGTGCACCTCCGTGCACGGTTGTGCACGGTTTAGAATTTATATTGCGGGACGTCCGACCTCTAATTACATGTTTTTAAAATGGCAAAAAATGACGTCCGACCTACAATTGCGTGTAATTCGATGTATGTAAAAAAAATGTGACAGAAGTTTATCGTGAAAACAACAAGAAGTTCAAGTACTACAAAGAATGCATTTCAGGTGAGAATAAAAGTATAAAAAATAAAAGCTTAAAAGGTTTGTTGAAAGAAGTTCAAGTGCTTTGTTCGGGGAAGTTCAAAAATTCTTGCGAGAGAGGTTCACCTTGTACTTCCATGTTCGATTTTTTCCGTATAAAAATCAAATACAATTCTTTACTCAAAATATAAAAAGGTGAACTTCATATTGAAATAACAGAGAAGTTTGAAGTTTATTAAAACCTAGGATTTACCTGTTCAAAAAATAAAAAACACAACGCCATTTTCTGCACTTTTAAAAACAACTCATAAACTAAAAAATGGTTGCTAGAAGTTCAAGTGCTCTGCGAGGAAAAGTTCAAAAAATTCTTGTGAGGGAGGTTCATCGTGTATTTAGATGTCCAAAATACATAAAAAATATGTTTTTTTGTGTTTTAAAATAATTCTCTCAAACCAGAGAGAAGTTCAAAGTGATAATAACCTGAAGTTCACGTACTACATAGTGTGTATTTCATATAAGAAAAAAAACAATAAAGTGAAGTTCAAACAGACATGCCCCAGAAGTTCAACTACTTCACGCAGTGCAAAAAACAGCACGTCAAAAAAAAGTGAGGTTCAAACAGACATGCCCGAGAAGTTCAACTACCTCACGCCGTCCGTTTCAATTTGCAATGAAGGCAGAAATCATGTTCTCGTTATTTCTCTAATTTTACTTCAAAACAACCGGAATATCATTTGTGTAAGTTCAAGTCCTTGGTCGGAGAAAGTTAAAGAAAATATTGTGAGAGAGGTTTGTACAAAAAGAATATCATTTGTGTAACACTGACGAAATGAATGAGAAAATTACAAACGAAAATACGTCACAGAAATTCAACGTGAAAACAGCAGGAAGTTCGACTACTATAGTGAATGAATTTGAGATGAAAAACTTTTAAAATAATCGTGAGTATGAAAAAACGGTCAACACGGGAAAGTTGCGTGTTTACATCAGCTTTCCACCGGTATATTACTTGCTCAATTCCGGTGAGTGTCTCGATGAGTGGACGGAGAGCTACGGGCAAAAAAAGCACGTGAAAAACAGAGTGAAGTTCAAGTAGACATACCGAGAAGTTCAGGTTCTTCACGCGATGCATTTTCGAAGAATCTGTTTCGCGATAAAGGCAGAACGAATGATCTCGCCATTTTTGAAATTACTTGAAAACGACTAGGAATCAGAGAAAACCATCAACATGAAAAAGTTTTGCATTTTCCTTAGCTTTTCAACGGTATATTTGTCGGATCACGGGTTCCGACAAACCCTCCAGGTTTGAACACTGGGGTGCGCGTGAAGGTTTTCTCCCTATCGATCCATTCCCTAGCTCTCTAAGATCTCGCGGACGAACTTTACGAACTCGCAACACAAAGACACACGATTTATACTGGTTCGGGCCACCGTTGTGGTGTAATACCCTACTCCAGTATGGTGGTGGTGGATTGCCTTTTGGGCTGATGATGAACAGCACAAGGGGAAGAACAGCCTCCTGAGGTTGAGGTGTTCTTGTGCTTGGTGAACTTGTGTGGGTGAGATGCCTCTGAATGAGTTCTCTCTCTCCCTCTCTCTCTCTCTCTCTGAATCTGTCCCAATCAGTCCCCTCTACTGTGGTGGCTAGTTCTATTTATAGAGGCCCTGGTCCTCTCTCCCAAATATTGAGCCGGAAGGGAGCCAACAATGGCCAATTCTAAAGGGGACAACTAGTACAAGCTATCCTGACAAAAGTTGGTCTTCGCCTGCCAAAGGTTCTGGTGGTGACGCCGCCCTGGGCTCCATGGTGACCTTCGTCTTGCCGTCCTTCTGGTCTTGGTCTCGTTGCACCAATATGGAAACCTTTGCTTGATGCCTTGGTACTCCGCACCTGCACTTTCCCCCTTAGCACCAAAGAGGAAACAAGGACGATGTGCGCGCTGGCGCCCGCCTGGCCTCGATCGTCATGGCTCACGTCACGAGGACCTCGCGAGGTTCGCCTTGCCTTGATCTCTCCGCCCCTCGTGAGCTTGCCTGAGGAGGCTGCTCATAAGGAGGTCTTGCATTGTCCGCCTCGCGAGGCTTGGCCCCTCGCGAGGGTCTTGAATGCCTTGTCGATGAAGATGGGCCGTACAAACCTGCCAGCCCAGCCACGCCGTGGGCCGTAGGCAGGCAAGTCTGGGGACCCCATTCCCAGAATGCCGACAGTAGCCCCCGGGCCCAAGACGCGCTCGGGCTTGGCTTCGAGGCGAAGCCGAAGGTCAAGCGAGGAGCGTCGCGGGCCCCAAAAGCCGGCGGCCTTGGTTGACGTGTGGCGGTTGATTGGACATGGGTGTCTCCGCTTCCCCATGTTGCCTTTGAATCCGCCTGGCTATGCGGCCCTTGCAACCTACATAGTTATGCTCGCATCGCCCACGCCTTGCTTCCGTAGTCCTTTTGCTTCCTCGAGACTCTGCTCCTCCTCTCCAATCTGACCTGCACTCCGCCTTCTTCATTGCCATGGCGCCGAAACAAGCAGACAAGGGGAAGAAGCCTCTGTCTTCGCCAAGTGCGCCTCTAGCCGCCGAGCCTGCAGTCGGCCGATCCTTGGTGCTCAACGACGAGGCCATGGACAAGGTGCGTCCCATGCTCGCTACCAGTTTCAAGGAGTGGGGGAGATGGTGGCTTGGCCTGCGTCTCGTGCTCGCATTGCTTGGGCGGTCACCAAGGTCCCAATCTTCATTGATGCCCTTTGGGCAGGCTTGATTCCCCCTTTCTCTGCCTTCTTCAAAGCGGTGCTTGAACATTACCAGATCTGTGACTCTCCTCGCCGTCTTCGCCTTTGTGTGCGAAGCCACGGTGGGCATCGCTCCTTCTGTGGCTCTTCTCCGCCATTTCTTCTCATTGCATCTGACTGATCCCTGGCAAAGCTTGGGTGCATGAGTTTCCAGGCCTTGGCTGTGACGGCGGGCACAGGGATCGACTTCGAGCTTCCTCCATCCACGAGCGAGTTTCGGACGCGGTGGGTATTTCTCGACGCCGGTGTGCTCAGCCCTCTGCTCCACGCCCCATCAGCGCCTGCCATTTCCCATTCTAGCTGGAGCCACGAGAGGCTCGCGAGCCCCCATCTTGTCCCCATCTGGCTCAGGCTAAGGATGCTGAAGGACCACGGCATAACCGTGCCAATGGTGGTGAAGGAGTTCATCAAGCGCCGGGTTGCTCCGCTTCAGCGCCATTCTCGCCCTATGTGGACCTTGCTCAGCATCCAGGACCATATGAGGTTTCAGGAGTCCGGGCTCTCCCTTGGGATGCGGCAAACGGTGCTCAAGGTCCTGACAGGTGTCCCTTCGTCGGACAACTTTCCTGGGAAGAACTGTCTGCTGTACCGCTGCAGGAACAAGGCTGAATTCGCAGGGTGCATGCCTCCCTTTGACGAGTGGGGGCTACGTCCGGACGGCCTGGTAGGGTCCCGCGAGAACCCTACCAGTGTGGTTCCCCTCTTCATTGCTGGCGCCGAGCTCGTCCAGAATGTGGGTGCAGGGGGACGAGCGTCGTCAAAGGCTGGCGGCACGAGTGCTGATGTGCGGACGCCGCCTTGGGCTCCTGGGGCATCGTCCTCATGATCCCATGATTCTGGGACGTCGGTCGCTGAGGCGATGCAGCACGCGGCTCCCGAGGCCGAAACTCCGGAGGCCTCGGGAAGTCGCGCTGAGACGGCGCCCGACTGTTCTCTGCAGCTAGGCACCCCTGAAGTTGTTTTCTTGAGCACTTCTCTGGCTACACCCCGTACTGACCGCCACGTTCAGCGCTTCGGTCGGCTTTGCATGGACTTCGAGGAGCTCCGCAAGAGGAAAGGATCTCTGAGCGGCAGCAGTATCTTCGGGCCGTTGAAGCGACGAAAGTACATTGCCGTCGACGAATAAGTACCTTATCTTGGTGATCTTCTGTGCGCCGCCTTCCTTTCCTGATGATTGTCCCCTCAGGACCCCTTTTGCCAAGGCCGTGAAATCTCCTGAGAAGCGGCTCCCTCTCGTCCCGTCGCACCCGCCAAGCTCCAGCGCTGCAGGCTCGGGTGCTGCCCACAGCGTGGGGTCAGCCGTGGGAGTTCGTCCGTCATCAAGGCACCCCGAGCTTGCGCCTTCACAGTCCTTTCTTCGTGGCCTTGCTCAGAGCGCAGCAGGCATGCCAAGGGCTTGTCCCCTGGTCACGGTCGGCAGCTTGCTGGCCTCGACCCTGGGGTCTTCTTCAAGCAGCGGGCCTTGTTCGGTTCGGGCCCCTCGCGAGGGTCGGCTGGCTCCTGGGGCCGCGCCAGCCCCCAGCCCCCTGCTGAGAGGGGGCACACCGCGCCGGGCGTCGCCCACAACCCCCGTAGCGGAGGGCGAGATGGTCCGTGCTCTCAAGTTTGAGCGCGGGCGGAGCGTCGTTCGTCATGAGCTCTTCTAGGAGGCGATGGACGTGATGAACCGACTCGGCGAAGAACTTGAGGGTGTCGACGCGCGCCTTGAGGCCGAGGGTCTTCGGTTGGCGGTGGAGTGGCACAGGCTGAAAGTGGCCATCAACCTTGGGCACCACCAGCGCGAGCTAGATAACATGAAGGCTGAGGCCTCCCTTGCGGCCTCCCGTGAGCCTTTCGTCGCCGCGGCTTTCTCGCTCCGCCGCGGCCTCGCCCATTCGCCACCGCGCCGCACCTCCGACGAGCTCCTTCGTCCATGGCACGCTTACGGGCTGGCGACTGGGACGGCTCCAACGTCCACGACGAGCATCTCTCCATCCTTCATAAAACACGGCGGCTGCCCTAGGAGACGAATGTGAAGGTGTGTGTCCTCCCCCGAGGCAGAAATCTCACCGGCGCCGGAGGACGACGAACGCGTCATCTTCTAGTCCCATTTCCTTCGCGGCTTCGGCCTTCCTGCGAGCGGCTTCCTGCACTCCTTCCTCAACTTCTACCGGGTCCAGCCGCACTACCTCACACCAAACATGGCGGTGCTGCTGGCTGCCTTCGTCACCATGTGCGAAGGCTACCTTGGTACTCTCCCCACTCTCGAGCTCTGGGGAGAGTGCTTTTACCTCAAGCTCGGCACTGCCGCGAAGGGCACGGCATCCCAGTGTGGAGCCTGCGTGGCCGTGCGGCGTTCGGGTGCCGAGACGCTTCCCGCCCATCACCTTGCTGCAGTCGGCCAAGCTGTGGCAGAAGTCCTTCTTCTACATCAAGAACATTCATCCGACGAGGGACTACATCAACCTACCAGCTTATGTAGTCGGCCCGCTTGCAGAGCCGCGCGGTAATGGGCGGTACAAGCCGAGCTCCCTGTCGGCCGCCTCCTCCGCTGCCCTCGCCCGACTTCCAGTGATGACGGAGTCGGAGGGCCTCAAGGGCTCGGACTTGCTGGCCGCCTATGTGGCGTGCCGAGTGCTCCCCCTTAGAGCTTGTTCCCACATCATCAGTAGCACGAGTGGGTACCAGGACTCGTGCCAGATGTGCACGTGGGAGCTTCCGGACGTGGAGGTGGCCCGGCTAGTCAACTACTTCTCCAACTGCAAATTGTTGGAGAAGGATTGGTAGTTCGGCAAGCGGCCGTATGGCCGCGCACACCCGCCACCTGCGGTGAGTCTTGTAACTCTTTTTTCTTCTTTTCTAGTTCAAGTTCTTGCTTTGCCGTCTGATCAGTCGGCAATGGAATAGGTCTTCTCGACCCAGTTGGCCACCGATGCTCTGGAGCTGGGCTACGAGTTCATGCTGGACCGGACAAGAAGCGATGTGGAGGACCCCGACTTGGGGGCGCCCGCCATGGAGGAGGACGACGCCACAGGTGGCGGTGGCAGAGCAGGCGGCTCCGGAGGATGCGGCGTCGAGGATTGGCCGGATGGCGACGAGGAGGAGTCCGAGCCGCGCCGCCCGCACGGCGCCGACAAGCCGGACATGAGCTCTTCAGCCGCGCTGACTGCACTAGGCGGCACGCCGAAGCACCGAGCTGGCTTGTTGCTGTTTGGCAGCTGGCCAAAGAAGCCCAAGAACATGGTCGCCGCGACCAAGCGACACGTTGACCCAGTTCCAGAGGACCCCGAAGCAGCCCCTGACAGTGTCCGTGTAAGTGCTTGATTTCCCTTGTGATTTCCTTTCTTCTTTCTTGCAAACTTTCTGAGTTTCCTCTTATCTTGCTTGAACAGGGCCCCACTCACTCTTGAGCGATCCGCCTCTGCTTCCGTGATCGGGGTGGCGGAGGGCTCTGCCAACACCCGCCGCATGGATCCGCTCGCCGACCTCCAAGAGCCGATGGAAAGGAACGCGCAGGAGGCGCACGAGGAGCGGGAGGAGGCGGAATGGCAGAAGGTGGATGCGGCCAAGGCGGCGCAGGCGGACGCGGACGTGGCGGCCAAGGCCCAGGCGGATGCGGCCGCCAAGGCGCAAGCGGAAGAGGCCGCACGCGGCCAGACTCCGCAACTCATCATCCCTCTACTTGTCACACCACCGGCGCCAGAGACCCAGGCGCCGACTTGAGGAGCCGGGGATGAATAGCCGGTCATGGAGAGGGGAGGGGGCAACGTCATCATATTGGGGGCGGAGGCGCCCCCGCAAGCGCCAACTATCGAGGCCCATAGAAGTTGGCCTGACGTGCCACTGGCGCCGCCGGTCAGTGGTGAGCTGGTGGTGGGGGCGACCCCCATGGTCCATACACTGGTACGCCAGCGTGCAGCAAAGGCGACCTTAGCGCCACGGGCGGAGGAGATCGGAGCTGCAAGCTCGTCGGCCCCTAAAGCGGAGGCTACCAGTGTCGTCCCACCAGAGTGGATGCCTGGGGGCGGGACGGGCGTGCTGAACAAGGCTGGACAGGACGTCCAGGCCCAGCTTCAGGCCCAAGGCACCGCCCTCCAGCAGTACACGAAGGCGTTCCTGTCGACGCGAGTAGCCGTCTGGGTACACTCCTTTGCTTTGTTTTTTATTCTTGCAATCTACCGTGGGGGCGCGCTAGCGCACCCACTGGGTGTAGCCCCCGAGTTCCGGGCCGGCTGCTGAGCAGGTGGCTCGGAACTTAAAGGTAAGTTCCGAGTGCTGACTCTTTATTTTCTTCTGTTGTCTTCATTGCAGGATTACCACAACATCCATGTGGCACCTTCAACTCCCAGGTCCGAGAGCTGGCCAAGTGGACCGCCGACCTGTCCGACAACCGGAGTAAGCCTCTGTCTTTCCTTTCGTGCTGAGCAGTCAGGCCGGATCTTCTGGCAACCACTTTTCCCCTTTGTTGATTTGCTGACTGTCTTCTCTTTCTTGTCTTCCACAGGAGTGGCCGCGATCTGCAGCAGCACCTGGGCGAAGCCCAAACCGCACTGCGCGCCAAGGAGGAGGAGTGCAGCGAGGTGGCGCGGGAGCGCGACCGCCTGGCCAAGGAGCTAGTGGACCAGGCGGACCAGCACAAGGCGGAGCTCCAGAAGCTCAAGGAGGCGGAGGACGCCCTCCAGGCCGAGTTTGAGACTGAGCGCTCAAAGTGGGTCGAGAAGGAGGCGATCCTCACCGCTGGCTACAGCGAGATTGAGGACAAGATCGACGGTAAACTTCTTTTTCTTCGGAATAGCCGCCGACTGCATCCAGAGTCGGCTTCCAACTTCTGATCTTTGTTCTTCTTTGTGCAGACTTCTTACCTAGACACGTTGTCGCCATTAGCCAGGCCATCGAGGTGCGTTGCGACCAGCGCGGGAGTGAAGGAGCGGAGATCCTGCTCAACGCGCCTAGAAACATGAACGAGCAGCTCCTGGCCGTCAGGGCGCACCTATAGTCAGCCCACCGCATGCTCCGTCGTCTTCAATGCACCGGGTCCCAGCTGGTTTCCGGCCCCTGGCCAGGCGTCCAAGATCCACGCACCCCTAATCGGACCGCCGACTGGTTAGAGGTGGTAATCGGCCGCTTCGAGGCTTGGAAGGGCTCCTCTGCTCGGGCAGGCGCCCGGAGAGCCTTGGAGTTCTTCAAGGTGTGGTATCCTGGGCTGAACCGAGCCTAGTTGGCCACGTTTCGGTAGGAGGCCAATGAAGAGTTTGTGGTGGTGGGGCCTGCGCTCACTCGACACGCGGCGGCGATCGCCGAGTACATTGAGACCAGTGTCTTCCTCCCTGAGCTGGATGAGGAGGGCGCCGAGGTGCCGCCGAACTGGTGCGGGCTGAACCCGAACGACGACGAGGACTCGATGGAGGAAATCGCCTCTAGCAGCGAGGGCGAGAACGAGGAAGGCGAGGATGGTGAAGACGACGCATCGGAGGACGGAGCAGACAACCATCCTCAGCTCGATCGAGCATCGAGCAACGAGCCACGTGTGAGTGCGCCGACTGCTACCGATGGTGAACAAGTCGAGACTCGCTAGACGACCACCCCGCCAGCTGGCGCCACCGACTCCACCAACCTCCCGGACCCGCCTGCTGCTCCTCTGGCCTAGGCGGCCAGTTTTATTTTATCTTTTACTGCTTTCGTAGTCTTTTGAACAAACTTGTTAAATTTGCGCAGTTCCACCCGCTGGGGGTGTATTCAAACGTTGTTGAATGCCGCCCGAGGGCCTTTTGCTATGTAAATTAATTCTCGTACGAGTTGTGCTTTGCCGAGTTCTGACTTGTCTAGCTTTTTCGTTCTTTTGGCTTTTTCCTTTGCCGCCCTCCCTTGGCTGCTGCCTTGCCAGCCAGGCAACCGCTCTACCGTCTGTGGCCGGGTCAAGTACCTAGCCATTTGGGAGGACAAGTACTTTGGCTTCTTAGAACATAGCAAGTTAAGTAAGAAGCCAGTCGGCCAACTGCTCAGCAGCTGGTCGGTGAGGCGAGGAACCGGCTTGGCCTATGTGACTGCTTTTGGTCCTTCGAAAATTTTCATGTGGGCACCATTTCCTGCCTTTAACCCTTGCCAGCCGAACAGTCACTCTGTGAGTTGCGGCCTATGGCAAGAGAGGGCTTAGATGCCGACACATTACTTGTCCGACTGCAGGTAGCACTGACATAGTACAAGGCGGCAAACCGCCGGGCCGACTGGTCGAACCCGGTGCCAGGCAGAATAATGAAATAACACATTCATAGGCATAAAACTTATTATATAGACAAAAAGGGTAGCCCCCGAGTGCTCCTCAAGGGCCCCGATGTCTTAGCGCTTTAATACAAAAGGTAGCATGGTACATACTGCATCAACTGTAAAATCTTCAGAGGAGATTTGCATCCCATGGGCGCTCCGATTCCTTGCCAGAGTCGTCTCTCTTGCGCGCTCTGGGCTTCTGTGCATTGATGAGGTAGTAGGAGTCGTTGCCCAAAGCTTTGCTGATGATGAAGGGGCCCTTCCAAGGGGCTGAGAGCTTGTGCTGGCCAGCTGTTCACTGGATCAGTCGGAGCACAAGGTCTCCCTCTTGGAAGGATCTTGGCTTGACCTTTCGATTGTGGTAGCGGCGCAGACTGTGCTGGTAGATGGCGGACTGACTGAGTGCCAACAGCCGGCCTTCTTCTAGCAGATTTACGCCATCTTCTCGTGCTTTCTTTGCCTCCGCCTTCCTGTACACGGTGACGCGAGGTGAGTCGAACTCAATGTCAGTTGGGATGAAGGCCTCGGCCCCGTACACGAGGAAGAAGGGGGTGAAGCCGGTTGACTTGTTCGGAGTGGTGCGGAGGCTCCAGAGAACGGCCGACAGCTCATCAATACACTAGCCGGATGAGCGCTCCAGCGGCTCAACCAGTCAGGGCTTGATGATGGAGAGGATGAGGCCGTTTGCTCGCTCGACTTGGCCGTTTGAATATGGATGGGCAACGGACTCTAAGTCCAGTCGGATGCCCTCTGTCGCGCAGAAACGGGGCAAGGCGCCTTTGACAAAGTTTGTGCCATTGTCAGTGATGATGCTATGTGGTACACCGTATCGGACGGTGATATCTGCGATGAAAGTCACAGTAGTCGGACCATTCAGTTTCTTGATTGGCTTTGCTTCGATCCACTTGGTGAATTTATCCACGGCGACAAGCAGATGGGTCATGTCGCCGCGTGCTGTCTTGAATGGTCCCACCATGTCCAGCCCCCACACAGCAAAGGGCCAAGTGAGGGGGGATGGTCATGAGCGCAGAAGCCAGCAGATGTTGCTTGGAGCTAAATTTCTAGCACCCCTTGCAATGCTTGACCAAATCTTTGGCGTCCTCCAAAGCAGTCGGCTAAAAGAAACCATGGCGGAAAACTTTGGCGACAAGGGATCTGGAGGCCGCGTGGTGGCCAACTCACCTTGGTGGATATCTTTAAGGATTGCTTGGCCCTTCTCCGGTTCTACGTAGTGGTGGAAGACCCCAGTCACGCTGCGTCTGACAAGCTCTCTGTTTACTATCATGTAGGCTCCTTCTCGGCACTGCACCTGCCCGGCCGAGATCTCATCAGCTGGTAGCTCTCTGTTCACTCGGAAATTGAGGATGGGCTACGCCCAGGATGGTGCTTGGATTTCGTCCACTGTCATCACAGCCACTGGTACTAGGGCGGTTGGGTTGGGAGGCGGCAGGGTGGAGTCGGCCGCCACTTGCTGTGTTGTTGGGGTCCCCGGGCCGACTGCTGCAGCCCCCGGGCCAGGCGCGACTGCCGCAGTCTCTGAGCCGCTTGGTGAAGTCCCTGGGCCGGCTGCTGCAGCCCCCGGGCCGGGTTGTGAAGTCCCTGGGCCGGGTGCGACTGTTGTAGTCCCCGTGCCGCCTACTGAAGTCCCCAGGCCGGCTGCTGTAGCCCCCGAGTCAGATCCAACTGCTTCGGGAGCAGCCGGCACGAAGATGGACTCGGATTCTGGAGAAGGCTTGATAGACGGCTTGCGGAGGCACTGAAGGGAAACTCCGGCTGGTATTGCTTGATGGGTGGAGCCGATCCGTGCCAGGGCATCAACTTGCTCGTTGTCGTTCCGTGGCACGTGAAGGAACTCACACCCGTCAAAGTATCCACTGATCTGTTGGACGAGGAAGCGATAACTTTCCATGTTTGCATCCTTGGCGTCCCAGTCGCCAGATGACTGTTGGACCACCAAGTCCGAGTCGCCATAGCACAGGATCCGGCGGATGCCGATTTCTTTGGCCAGCCGGAGTCCGTGTACTAGCGCCTCATACTCGGTCACATTGTTGGAGGTGGCAAAGTGAATTTGCAATGTGTATTTGAGCTTGTCGCCCTTGGGAGAGGTGAGGACAATGCCGGCTCCCAAGCCGGTGCGCATCTTCGAGCCATCAAAGTGCATCCGCCAATGAGTGGAGTCCGGAGCTGGCGACTGGTACTGGGTCTCGGCCCAGTCGACGAGGAAGTCGGCCAGTGCTTGGGACTTGATGGCGGTGCGTGGCTGGTAGAAGATGGTGTAAGGTTCCAACTCGATGGCC
This sequence comes from Triticum urartu, assembly GCF_003073215.2. Lineage (NCBI taxonomy): Eukaryota > Viridiplantae > Streptophyta > Magnoliopsida > Poales > Poaceae > Triticum > Triticum urartu. The sequence goes on from NC_053022.1 coordinate 120,099,354, forward strand.
CATTTGGCCACCCGACCTGATGCATCTCTGTTGCCTATGATTTCAGCAAGTGGGGAAGTGCAGACAACCGTGATTGGGTGCTCTTGAAAGTATGGCTTCAGCTTCTTGGCGGCAAAGTGCACGACATAACACATCTTCTGGTAGTGGGGGTAGTTCTGCTTTGAGGTCGATAGCACCTCGCTCAAATAGTACACAGGCCTCTGGACCGGCTGTGCTCTGTCATCCTGTGGGCGTTCCACCACAATGACAGTGCTGACCACCCGGCTAGTGGCGGCGATGTAGAGGTACATGGGCTCTTTAGCAGCCGGGGCCGCCAGGACAGGCGGGGGAGTCAGCATCTTCTTCATCTGGAGAAAGGCCTCGTTCGCCTTGTTGTTCCACTCGAAGTGAGTGGTTTTCTTCATGAGTTGGTACAAGGGAAGAGCCTTCTCACCCAGCCGACTGATGAAGCGGCTGATGGATGCCAACCAGTCGGTGAACTTCTGGATGTATCGTACTCGGGTGGGTCTCTCCATCCTCTCACTGGCCTTGATCTTCACAGGATTGCACTAAATGCCGCGCTCTGAGACCAAGAAGCCAAGGAGCTGGCCGACTGGTACCCTAAAGATGCACTTCTCTGGGTTGAGATTGATTTGAAAACAACGCAGATTATCAAAAGTTTCCTTGAGATCTTCCAAGAGGGTACCGCGCTTCTCCGTCTTCACCACAATATCATCTACATAGACGTGGGCATTTCTGCCAAGTTGCTTGAGGAGGCACTTCTGCATGCAATGCTGAAATGTGGCACCAACATTCCTCAAGCCGAATGTCATAGTCAGGTAGCAGAAGGCTCTGAATGATGTGATAGGCGTTCTTTAGGCGGTCGTCCGGGTTCAACTTGATCTGGTGGTACCCTGAGTAGGCATCCAAAAAACTCAGTAGCTCGCATCCGGCTGTGGATTCTATCACTTGGTCAATCCGAGACAAAGCAAACGGATCTTTGGGGCATGCTTTGTTGAGGCTGGTATAGTCGATACACATGCGCCACTTGTTGTTCTTCGTTAGTACAAGGACTGGATTGGCAAGCCACTCTGGAAAAAACACTTCCATAATGAAGCCAGCTGCCAGAAGCCGGACTATCTCTTCACCAACAATTCTTCTCTTCTCTCCCGACAGTCGGCGGAGGGGCTATTTGACTGGTTTGGCATCTGATCTAAGATGTAGCTTGTGCTTGGCAAAATCCGTCGGAACACCCAGCATGTCTTTGGGAGACCATGCGAAGATGTCCCGATTCTCACGGAGGAAATCGACGAGCTCGCTTTCCTATTTGCTGTCAAGGTTAGCCCCTATGATAGCGTGCCTCTCCGGGTGCTCCGGGTCCAAGGGGGTCTTCTTTGTTTCTTTGGCCGGCTGGAAGGAGCCCTGGGTCTCTGACTCTTTGGGATCTGGCGACAGGTCCGGCTGCTTGCTGGCCATGGCCACCGCCCGGTCCAGGAGTTTCTTCTCAGCAGCAATCACAAGGGACTCGGCCAGCCGGCTGCTAGCTGCAGCACAGGCGGCCGACTTCTCATAGTCTCCGGCTATTGTGATAATTCCCTTGGTTCTCGGCATCTTCATCTTGAGGTAGGTGTAATGTGGCACCGCCATGAACTTGGCTAGAGCTGGCCGTCCTAGGAATGCATGATAAGGGCTCTCCAGATCAACCACCTCAAACCAAGTTGCCTCGCGGCGGAAGTGATCTTTATCTTCGAAGAGGACGTTTATCTTGATCTTGCCGATTGGTGAGCAGGAAAGGCCGAGCACAATGCCATGAAAGACAGTCCGACTGGGCTGGAGCTGCTTCTCTTTGATGCACAACTTCTGCATGGTGTCGCGGTAAAGGATGTTGATGCCGCTACGACCATCTATCAGGAATCGGGAGAAACGAGCAGCTCACCTCTCCGTTGCAAGGGTGGCATCCAACACCAGAGCATAGGAACCCGGAGAAGGCATCGCCTCCGGGTGGTCTGCACGGCTCCAGCTGATGGGCTTCTTGGACCAGTGCATGAATTCTGGGGCATTTGAAGCAACAACGTTCACTTTGCGGTGCTGCTGGCATCGGTTGTACCGGTCACCAGCCATACTGGTGAAGACGATGTAAGCTCCGTTTCCTCGGGGTATTAATCCTGGATAGCGCCGACTGCTGGGCTGGCTGCCGGCTACTGGGGAGGAGGCGGCGGCTGGCCAGCAGGCAGAGGAGGCAGCAGTCCTTCACCCTTGGAGATTTAGGTGAGCCAGTGGCAATTCCGGGTGGTTTGGTTGGATGGCTTCGTGCCACTGTGGAACTTGCAGGGTGCATCAAGGTTTGCTCATAGGAGAAGGCGGGCAGCCAAGCAGGCTTTCCACCTTTCTGATGCTTGGGGGCGGCTTGTCCCTCCGGCTGCTGGTCCTCAACTGTCGCCACCTGCTGGCTAGTGGAAGCCGGCTGCTGGGCCTTGCACTTGTTGTAGTTCTGCTGCTGGCGCCGACTGTTGTCACCAGCCGGCGTCCGGGGAGCCGGAGGGAGCGCCTTCCCGGTCCCGTCCACCTGGAGCTCCGACTTCATGGAGGAGTCAGCCATGGCGTACTTGTCTGCTATGATCAATAGCTTGTCAAGTGTAGCCGGCTCGTCGTAGAGGAGTCGGTGTTTCAGTAAGGTACCCTCTCGGCATCCGGTGGTGAAGTACCCAATGGATTGCACCTTGTGCACCCCTTCACAGGAGTTGCGCAGTTTGGCCCACCGCGTCAAGTAGTCGCGCGTGGACTCGGTGGGTCCTTGGACGCACAGAGAAAGCTATTGAGGCTTGGGCGGCCACTTGTAGGTGCTGGTGAAGTTGCAGATGAAGACTTTGGTGAAGTCTACCCAGTTGTTGACGCTGCGGGGCTTCAGGCTGTTCAACCATGTCCGGTCCGTACCCTGGAGCATGAGCGGAACATACTTCACGGCAACGCGCTTGTTGTCGTTTGCTATGTTGACGGCTGTGGAGTAATCCACTAGCCAATCCTCTAGCTTCCCGGAGCCGTTGTACTTGGACGTGTCTCTTGGGAGCGAGAACCCTTTGGGGAAGGGCTCGTCGCGAATGCGGGGGCCAAAACAAGGCGGGCCGATTGCATCTTCTTCTTCTAGCGCCAGGGATCGCGCCAGACGGTCGATCCGGTGACGGGCGTCGTTCTCTCCGATTCCTTCACGGCGGCCTACCCGGTCGCCGAGAGTAGGGTGCTCAACAAGCGGCAGGGAGGCACGCCTCTCCCGGCGAGGAGGGGGAGGAGGCGGATGATCGTCCCGCCGTTCCACTGCTCGTGGGCGCTCGTCTTAGTCACGCTCAATGGTGATGTGCGTCCGACTACGGCTAGCAACCGGCTCTCTGTCTCTCTGGTTGTGGACGCCGCTTGTCGGTGTCCGGGAGGTCGCGCCATGCTCTTGGCGAGGGAGGAGGTTTTCGGCATGCTGGCCGGGTTCTTCCACGCGGCAGCCGGCCTCTTGCTGCGCGGCGGCCGCGTCGATGAGTTGTTGAACGCGCCCCGTCATGCAACGACGCTCGTCACCCTCCAGGTGGTCCAGCTCATTTGCTGCCGCCTGGGCAGCACGTATGTTCTCCATGGGCATGGTGTAGACAGGGCGGTCTACCCCAAACATGCTGGCGACGGCAACACCGCGCTGTCGGACCGTCCCTATGCGGCTGGGCCCGCCTGCAGCCGGAGTGCCGCCGACGGTGCGGTCAATCTCACGCTGGCAGGCCTCGGAGAGGCGTCTCATGGTGGCAAACTTCCTGGCGTTCTCGACGAGCGAGGCGCAGCAGGCCTCTAGTGTCTCGGCGTTGGCGTCTGCCGTGATGGGCATAGACAGGTCCCGCATTGCCACCTGCAGCGGGTCCTAGGTGGCTCCGCCGGAGGCTCCATCGTGGCTGATGACAAGCACCTCCTTGACAGTGCTGCTGCCACTGTCCGCGCGGGGGAGTGGGTCATTGATGACCACCACGTTAGTGGGGAAGGCGTCGAGGGATGCCATGTCGGAGTCGACGAGCATCGGGTCGGGGAGCCAACTAACTCTAGGTCAGAGGTTGGCTCGTTGGCGAAGTGGATCTTGCCAAGGAGGTCGACGAGGTAGCTCTCGGAGCTAGCTGCTCCCGCGTCAGGTGCGGGCTCATCGGAGAGGTGGATCTCACCGATGAGATCAGCGAGGCAGCTCGCTGTCGGTGTCAAAACCGGCGGATCTCGGGTAGGGGGTCCCAAACTCTATGTCTAAGGTCGATGGTAACTAGAGACAGGGGACACAATGTTTTACCCAGGTTTGGGCCCTCTCTATGGAGGTAATACCGTACGTCCTGCTTGATTGATCTTGATGAATATGAGTATTACAAGAGTTGATCTACCACGAGATCTGGCTAAACCCTAGAGGCCTAGCTTGTATGGTTATGATAATGTCTGTCCTCCGGACTAAGTCCTCCGTTTTATATAGACACCGGGGGGATCTAGGGTTACACCAGGTTAGTTACAAAGAAAGGAATCTACATATCTAGTCGCCAAGCTTGCCTTCCACGCCAAGGAGAGTCCTATCCGGACACAGGTGCAGTCTTCCGTCTTCATATCATCACAGCCCACCAGTCAGGCCTATGGCTAAAGGGTCAGACGCCCGAGGACCCCTTAGTCCCGGACTCCTTCAATAGCCCCCAAACCAGGCTTCAATGATGAGGTGTTCGGCGCGCAGATTGTCTTCAGCATTGCAAGGAGGGTTCCTCCTCCAACGACTTCCAAGTAATGTATTCGGTTTTTAATTCAAGGCCGCACCCCTCGGCTTCTATGCATTGATGACTTCAGCTTCCACGTGTCGGGCGAATGCGGACGGTCAGGGTATTTTTTGCAAATAACACCCCGGCCATGCAAGAAAGAGCGTATATTTAAAGAGATTGGGTCTCAGATCCATTCGGCACCACGCGGAGAAAATCCTCAGAGATTGCCAGGAAAGACCATTCCAACATGGCTAGCATTCCCAGCTCCTCCTCCCGTTCCGACCCAGAGAAAGGCGAGTGGGAGAGGTGCTCTTTGTCCCATAGTCAATTAGCAAAGTTGCAAACGCAGGGATTTCTCCCCCCTGCAGATCTGATCCCCGTTCGAGCAGGGTTGGCTTCCTTCAAAGGCAAAACCCAGGCGGAAGATTTCCACAATCCATCTGCAGGGGAACGAGTGTGCTTAGTCCCCTATCCGCTGAGGGCATGGGATTTCCAATTCACCCATTCCTCTGAGGTCTTCTAGAGTATTATGGCCTCCAGCTACACAATTTTACCCCAACCTCCATCCTGCACATTGCGGGTTATGTCGCTTTATGCGAACTACTCCTAGGTTGTGAGGCCCATTTTGATCTGTGGAGAAGGCTGTTTTGTCTTGTCCCGCACAACCACGAGGGATCGATATTTGAAGTGGGTGGGGCCGAAATATGGCGCATTGCTAAGACCGGATACCTATCCGGCACACCGAAGAAACCTTCTGAAGAGTGGACCTCTGAATGGTTTTATATTGACGACGTTGGTCTTCCCGACCCATTCCAGATGGGCCTCCCCGAATTTTCAAGTGCTCCGTTGAAGAAACACCATAGCTGGCGTCCTCGGAGCCTCGAGGAAGAGGATATCACAGAGATCAGTCTGCTGCTTGGTAAGATTAAGATGCGAGCCCAGTTCGGATTGTAAATAGTCGAGGTAATGGGGGTCTCCATAATGCGGGGGGTCCAACCACTCCAATATAGAGGGATACTCATGTGGCATTATAATGGGGAAGACGACCCCTCCCGCTGCGGTCGGAAGGGCCCGAAGACTCCCGCCGCTCTGGCCAAAATATTGGCCGAACTGTATAAAGGGGAGCAGGAGGAGTTCACCCGTCTCCAAAATCGAGACGGGTTTTCCATGTACAATTCTCCTAGCTGGGTAAGCTCTAACTCCACTATTCGACTCCTCTCCCTGAATTATTTTTTAAGGGTGGTATCTTATTCATTCATGACAGGAATGGCGAAAGGCTGCCAAGGGGATCCATGACCCTGTCCCTTAGCTGGAGAATCACAATCAGGATCTTGACCCCGGATATGAGGAAGATCCGGACATATTTGTGGAGCTCAAAGATGGAGTTTTCTATCAGATGAGCTATGACGGCACGGATGTACCCATTATCGCCGATTACCCTGGTCTTCTCCCTGCTTCTCATGTAAGTAATCAGGAGACATTTTGTCCAAGAGGGTTTTCTCATTCTTCCTCACTCACCGCACCATCCTGTGCTCAGAAGGGGAGGCGTTTGGCACGTCGTTCTGCCTCGGGGGCATCTCCAGAGAGAGCAGCTCCCACATCGAGCAGGCCTTCGAAGAGGAAGGCAAATAGATATACGGTCGGGCCTTCCTTGAAGAGGTATGGTTTTGCAACTATGCTCATTTTAGAAGTCGCGTCCAACAGTGACTCATATATTCATTTTGTATCAGGGAAAAGGTTCGACGGACTGTGTCCGGGGACCCGACCAGTCGTACTCCTGATAACCAAGATTCAGTCCCAGCCGAAGAGACAGGGCCCGATATGGGAGTGGCGCCGGACTGTCCTTCTGCCGAGGGTTCGGAAAATATGTCCGTCACCAATTCGGAAGTGGAGGGCGCCATGAATCACTGGCGCCGGAGGGCCGTTTTACAAAATCCCAGCTTCTCAAAAGAGGTGTTCGGTGCCTTCAGCTCGGCTATGCATACATCCGAGCTGCTCGAGATGGGCTTAACAGAGCCACCGAGCAACATTTGAAAGAAGTGCAGGTAAGTTTACCTTGTCCGAATTTGATAACCATGTGCGCGTAGCCCCTGAGACTTGAAGCAGTTGGGACAAATGTTTTAAGGATCGTTGTATAACCAGGCTCTTATGGAGAAGAATGACCTGCTAGCCCAAGAGTTAGAGAAATGCCGGACACGGCTAATTGCTGCTACCGCCGAACTAGAAAAGTTCAAGAAGGCGTCCTCTGGTAATATTTCCCTCCATCGAGAAACAAAAAAATTTATACGCCAGCTGTATTGCAACTGCTGCTTGTCTCATAATAGGGTCATCGGACCAACTGGGAGAGGAACTGAAGGCCGCTCAAACGAGCGAAAAAGAGGCGAAGATATAACATGCGGCAGGCGAGCGCGTTCTGACTCGAGTCAGAGAGGAGAAAAACAAACTCCATGATTCAAACACCAAACTGGGCAAAGAACTGAAAGATGTGCGAGCCCAGCTAGCTGACTCCATGAAGGAGAACAAAAAGCTGCAAGGCGGCATATTCAGTATGTGGCGGATTTATCTTATAACAGTTTGGGGGTAAACTTAGCTGATATAGCTGTGATTGCAGGTATGTTGATGGGCCGTCCCGAAGAGGAGGTGTCCGGATCATCAAGTGATCTTCTGCAAGGGCTGTCGCAGTTACACGAGCAAGCTCGACAGGCAATGCGGAGTGTGGACAAGGCCTTATGGCCATCCGCCTCCCCTCCAGGGACTATGGAGAAGCTTGTAGAGCTGTTCAAGGGAGCGCGGCGGCGTATCCGACTATGGAAGATAAAGGCCTGCCGAGAGGGTGCGCGGGAGGCCTGGGCCATGGTAAAAACACGGTATACCAAGCTGGATCCAAATCACATGGCCCGGGTCGGACCGCTAGGGTCAAATGGGGAAGAAATTCCCGTTAGTTTAGTATATGACCAAGTAGAGGTGGCTGCGAGATATTCCCAACAGGATTGTAAGTTAGACCGCCTGTTGGACGGTATAGACGAGGAAGTCTTGAAGTCCTAAGTGACTATGCACATTCCTTCTAGCTGGATTGTAAAAACAATTATCATGGCCGACCTTTTCGTTTCGACCTCTGCACCCGAAGGTGCGGAGTGTTTCCGAATACCCTAGCGGTAGAATATACAGGGGTATGCATGGGAACCAGGTGTAGGGGTCATAGTTGCTTGAACAGACAATGTGTATCCGGCTAGTTATGTTATATTACATTATGTAAGAAACATCTTCCAGAGAGAATAGTTCCGTTAAGGGTTCCTTTCCCTGGGTGTGCATGTGTTTAATGTGCATGTCCGAACTGTGATTGAAAAAATCATAGAGTAAGTAACTTCTGGGGTTTCACAATGGAGTTAATGTGGAAACATCTTTAATTCACCGACCAAAATTCCCTTAAGAATGCTAGCTTTCGGCTTCACCCAGTCTGAGGTACACATCCGGATGACCCGGCAGTAACAATCGCAAAGGTGCTCCCTTTATGCCCTAGCCGAACTAACGGGAACGTAGGGCATAAGCACAGGAGCCAGGCAACCCAGCTTGGCCAAAACTTAAGTCATATCGATGCATATAATGGCGAAGAAAAGGTACATGTGGGAAGAACGCATATGTGTGAGCATGATGCTCGAAGAATAATAGCAAGCTTCTGTACAAGAAGCCCCCAGGTATAATGGACGTACATATTTGGAGATGTACGCATCAGGGGAGCACGGCCTAGCCGTACTAAAGCCATAGGGCTAAAGAGCAAAACGAAAAGAGAGAAAAAACGAAAAGAGAGAAAAAATAACGTTAATAACAGGAGGAAGAAGATGAACACAGAGTTCGGCGCTAGGCATAGAATCGTCGGAGTCTGGCTGCATTCCAGGGGTTTGGCTCCAAGTGATTGTCTGACGCATTACGCAGGCGGTATGCTCCTCCGATGAGAACTTTGTCAATAATGAAGGGACCCTCCCACTTGGGCTTGAGTTTGTCCTTTTTCTTCTCCAGTAGGCTTAGAAGGAGTTCACCAACGTTGTAAGTGTTGGCCCGCACTTCTCTACTTTGATATCTGCGAGCCTGTTGTTGATAAAATGCGGAACGGGCTTTTGCGACGTTGCGCTCCTCCTCCAGGGCATCTAAGATGTCCTGGCGATTCAGCTCGGCCTCTCTCTCTTCGTACATGCGCACTCAAGGTGAGTCATGAATAATGTTGCAGGGTAACGCTGCTTCCGCACCATACACCATGAAGAAAGGTGTATATCCAGTAGTGTGGTTGGGCGTGGTCCGCAGCCCCCAGAGTACGGAGTCAAGTTCCTCCACGCAGTGCTTGTCTGATTCTTTCAAAGACTGCACTAGTCTAGGTTTAATGCCGCTCATAATAAGACCATTAGCCCGTTCGACTTGATCGTTTGTCTGCGGGTGATAGACAGAGGCGTAATCGAGCTTAATGCCTAGATTAGCACACCAAGTTTTCTCTTCATAGGCTATGAAATTAGAGCCATTATCGGTGATGATGTTGTGTGGAACACCATAACAGTGTACCACGCCGGATATGAAATATGAAATCTATTACTAGCCCCGCCTCGGCCGTTTTGACTGGTTTCGCCTCTATCCACTTAGTGAATTTATCCACCATGACCAGCAGATACTTTCTATTATGGCTTCCTCCTTTAAGGGGTCCGACCATATTGAGTCCCAAGACTACAAAAGGCCAAGTGATGGGGATTGTTTGTAAGGTAGTGGGGGGCATATGGCTTTGGTTGGCGAAGAGTTGGCATCTGACGCAACGTTGGACAAGGTCCTGTGCATATGCGCGGGTCGTCGGCCAATAAAACCCTGTACGGAAGGCCTTGCTAACAAGGGCCCAAGCTGCGGCATGGTGACCGCCGAGTCCGGCGTGAATTTTAGCCAAGAGCTGTCGCCCCTCTTCCTCGGAGATACATCTTTGAAGAACTCCGGTAGCGCTTTTCTTATAGAGCTCTCCGTCATGAACCTTGTTGGCCTTCGAACACCGGACAATGCAACGGGCCTCATTCTGATCCTTGGGAATCTCCTTCTTATTAAGGTAGGCCAAGAAGGGTTCGGTCCATTGGGCAATGACTACCATAATGAGATGGGCCGACGGTGTTATTTCGGTGGTTGAGCGTCCAACGATATCGGTGTGTTCGGAATCTAGGGTTGTGTTTGGATCTGGACTAGTGTTACCGCCCTCCCCCTGCCACACCACGGATGGCTTAAAAAGCCTTTCTAGAAAAATGTTAGGTGGGATGGGGTCACGCTTAGCGCCTATGCGAGCAAGAACGTCCGCCGCTTGATTACTTTCTCGAGCCACATGACGGAACTCGAGTCCCTCGAACCGAGCCGACATTTTTAGGGCGGCATTACGATAAGCTGGCATCTATGGATCTTTGGCATCGAAGTCTCCATTTATTTGAGATATTGCGAGGTTTGAGTCCCTGCGCACTTCCAGGCATTGTATGCCCATGGAAACAGCCATCCGGAGACCATGCAATAAGGCCTCGTATTTGGCTGCGTTATTGGAGTTAGTGTATAGTATTTGTAGTACGTACTGAACAGCGTCTCCAGTAGGGGACATTAAAACGACGCCCGCTCCTAGTCTTGCCAGCATTTTGGAGCCATCGAATACATAACCCAATTGGAATATGTGCCGTACTCTTTAGGGAGTTCGGCCTCTGTCCATTCGGCGACAAAGTCAGCCAGTACTTGGGATTTAATAGCTCGACATGGTTTATATGTAATGTCAAATGGGAGGAGCTCAATGGCCCATTTGGCAATCCGGCCCGTGGCATCGCGGTTTTTTATTATGTCGTTGAGTGGTACTTCGGAAGCCACCGTGATCGAGCACTCCTGGAAGTATTGTCGTAGCTTTCGGGATGCCATGAAGACCGCGAATGCTATCTTTTGATAATGGGGGTACCGGGATTTGCATGGTGTAAGGACAGTGGATATGTAGTATACTGGCTTCTGAAGCAGGAATTTGTGTCCATCCTGTTCTTGTTCAACGACGAGTACGGCGCTCACCACCTGATGTGTTGCCGATATGTATAGCAACATGGGTTCGCCGACTTTTGGTGCGGCCAGGATTGGGTTGCTTGCTAGAAGGGTTTTTATTTCTTCCAGTCCGGCTATTGCCGCGTCTGTCCACTCGAAGTGATCGGTTCGCCCTAGAAGACGATAGTGGCAGTGCCTTTTTTCCCAATCTGGAGATAAAGCGGCTTAGAGCTGCCACGCAACCCGCGAGTTTTTGGACTTGTTTAAGGTCTGTTGGCGTAGCCAATTGTGACAGAGCCTGGATTTTGTCTGGATTTGCTTCAATTCCTCTATTGGAAATGATGAAGCCCAGCAGCTTTACCGTTGGGATGCCAAAAACACACTTTTCCGGATTGAGCTTAATGTCATATGCGTGGAGGTTGTCAAATGTGAGGCGTAGGTCGTCTATTAGTGTTTCGACGTGCCTTGTATTGATTACGACGTCATCCACATAGGCTTCAACTGTCTTTTTGATCTGTTTCTCCAGGCATGTTTGGATCATGCGTTGATAAGTGGCATCGGCGTTCTTGAGTCCGAAGGGCATGGTGTTGAAGCAGAATGGCCCATATGGGGTGATGAATGCTGTTGTAGCTTGATTGGACTCCTTCATTTTAATTTGATGGTATCCAGAATATGCGTCAAGGAAGCATAATGAGTCGTGTCCTGTGGTAGCATCAATGATCCAGTCAATGTGGGGGAGGGGGAAGGGATCCTTAGGGCAAGCCTTGTTGAGGTCTTCGAAATTGACACACAGGCGCCAGGACTTGTCCTTCTTTGGAACCATCACCAGGTTTACCAGCCAGTTCGGATGTTTTATTTCTCTAATGAATCCTGCCTCAATAAGCTTGGCTAGGTCCTCCCCCATAGCTTGACGTTTGGGTTCGAAAAAGCGCCGCAGTGTTTGCTTGACCGGTTTATATCCCTTCAATATATCGAGGCTGTGTTCGGCCAACTCGCGTGGGATTCTTGGCATATCAGAAGTGTGCCAAGCGAATATATCCCAATTCTCGCGCAGGAACTCTCGTAGCGTGGCATAAACCATTGGGTCTAGTTGTGCTCCAATGGATGTTGTCTTCTTGGGGTCCGTTGGATGGACTTGGAATTTGACTATTTCTTCTGCTGGCTTGAAGGAGGTGGATTTGGGTCGTTTGTCTAGGACCACATCATCCCTGTCCACCGTGGAGCGTAGCGCGGTTAATTCTTCGGCCGCGAGGGCTTCAGATAATGCCTCGAGGGCCAAGGATGCGATTTTATTCTCGGTGCGGAGTGCTATGTCCGGATCACTAGCTAGAGTGATTATACCGTTGGGCCCAGGCATCTTAAGCTTCATGTATCCATAATGGGGTACCGCTTGGAAGCGCGTAAATGCATCTCGCCCTAAGAGGGCGTGATATCCACTGTTGAAAGGGGCCACTTGGAAGGTTATTTCTTCGGACCGATAGTTCTCGGGTGTGCCGAATACCACGTCGAATGTGATTTTTCCCGCACACCGTGCCTCTCGACTGGGAATGATTCCTCGGAAGGTCGTGTTGCTTTGCTCGATGCGGCTCCTGTCTATTTCCATTTTTTGTATTATATCCTCATAGATGAGGTTTAGTCCGCTGCCGCCGTCCATGAGAACCTTGGTGAGCCGAAAGCCATCCACAATTGGGCTGAGGACCAAGGCGGCTGGTGCTCGGACTGTCCTGTATTTTGGCTCGTCGCTAGCGTTAAAGGTTATCGCCGTGTCGTTCCAAGGGTTTATTGTTGCAATCTGGTAGACTTCGGCGAGTTCGTGGAGTGCCCTTTTGCGCCTATTGTTTGAGGCGAATGTCTTGAAGACCGTCAATACTTTGAGGTCGTCGTCTTCTGGGGGGTGTTGCTCTGGGGTATTCCTGGTGAGGATATCTTCACCGCTCTTGGCCACCTGCCGGAGTGTCCAACATGCTCTAAGGCTGTGGGTTGGTATGCTATCCGGTGTTGTGTGTATTTTGCATGGCCCGTCGAGCCATCCTTCCAGAACAGTTCTGCGCCCCGTAACGGGCTTGTATTTCTTTACCATTTGTCCCGGCATGCCATGAGGGTGTGCCCTTTTTGTCTGAACGAGGGGTTGAGTGGGGACTGCTGGTCCCCACCGCGCTGCCTGAGTTTTCCAGGCGCTTTCCATTGCGCTGTACTTCTGCATGATAGTTGCCAAGTCAGCAAAGTGTAATATGTGATGGCAGTTGATGGCGTTGAGGATTCCCTCGCCTGTGCAATTGTTGCGAAACGCTGAGATCGCGTCTTCGTCACGGCAATCTTTGATCTTGCTTTTGACAAGGAGGAATCTGGCCCAAAAGTGGTGGACCGTTTCTAGAGATTGTTGATGCATTCTCAAGAGAGCGCTTATGTCTGGGTGGGTGGAATTAAATCCGAACCCTGACCCAATTTTGGGTCTGGTATCCGAAGATCTTCCGGACTTAGTGGTTCGAGCTCCGGGATATCAATTGATTTTTGAAGCTTATCGTCTGATTCTATGTTCGGAGGACAAGGTGTGTCTTTCTCACGGTAGGTGTCCGGCTTCTCGAGGTCGGAGATCCGAACATAGTTCGTCCTAAATATAGAGGAAGAGTTATCTTGCTCCTCGACTACCGCTATCTGGTGGGTGATCGGTGGAGATTTAATTTCTCTCTGGTCGAGTTTAAGCCCAATCCGATCGTAGTCTGTAGCGACCCCCAAGGCGGCAATGCGATCTAGGAGTTCGTTTAAAGATGATAACTCCGTTGTATCCATCCGTTTGGCGTATTCAGAATCAACGCAGAGGCGATTTTCAATGACTCGAGAGGTCATCATCGTCGGCTCAAGGGCCGAACGGGCGGTCATGATGAAACCGCCCAGCCCAAGGGTTTGGCCTGAGGCCAGAGCTCCTCCGGAGGTGATAGTTTCCTTGACGATAAGTCGAGCCATCAACCCTTTTGACGACGGCATAGTGGAACTCTCAATGAAAGCACCAATGTCGGTGTCAAAACCGGCGGATCTCGGGTAGGGGTCCCGAACTGTGCGTCTATGGTCTATGGTAACAGGAGATAGGGGACACAATGTTTTACCCAGGTTTGGGCCCTCTCTATGGAGGTAATACCCTACGTCCTGCTTGATTGATCTTGATGAATATGAGTATTATAAGTGTTGATCTACCACGAGATCGTAATGGCTAAACTCTAGAGGCCTAGATTGTATGGTTATGATAATGTCTATCCTCCGGACTAAGTCCTACGGTTTATATAGACACCGGGGGGATATAGGGTTACACCAGGTCGGTTACAAAGAAAGGAATCTACATATCTAGTCGCCAAGCTTGCCTTCCATGCCAAGGAGAGTCCTATCCGGACACGGGTGCAGTCTTCGGTCTTCGTATCTTCACAGCCCACCAGTCCGGCCCATGGTTAACAGGACAGACACCCGAGGACCCCTTAGTCAAGGACTCCCTCACTCGCCGCGCAAGCGACTCCCGTGCCATGCAGCGCGTTGGCGCAAACGCCATCGGGCGTGCCGGGCTGGCTGCGCTCACTAGGGAGGAAAAGGGTTCCCGTCCAGAACCGGTCTCCAGACAACGGTGCACCTAGCCCCATGGTGGACGCCAAATGTCGGGGATGTCGTGCGACATATGCCAAAGGATGGCTTATCATGGTGTGCGAGAGTAATACGTCACCGGTGCCTGGAAACGGGATAAGGCATAGACATGTACGCCGACGCATCTTACCCAGGTTCGGGGCTCTCCTAGGAGATAACACCCATAGTCCTGCTCTGCGGGGTCTCCGCATGATCACTATGTCAATAGAGTGGCTACAAGTTTGCTCCTGGAGCTGTTTGGCTAGAGGAGGAAGAAGGGCAAGGCTAGCTCTACTCCTCTCTCTATGTGTGTGTGTTGTCTATGATCCTGAACCCTTTGCATGGGTGCCCTGGGGGTTTATATAGGCCTACCCCCCAGGGGTACAATGGTAATCCGACTGGGTGTAGGACCCAGCCGTCAGCGTCTCTGGTGCTCGGCTTCTCCGCCGGCTGCTGGGGTCCGCCGCATAGTGGGTCCCGCCGGCTGTCTCGTAACTAGCCGACAGGCTGCGCCCGCCGCTTGCGGGTCCTACCGGCTGCTTAGTACTGTGACAGTGCCACTGATGATGTGTGCTTTGTCGGGGAGAACATGACTACAGTTCCGTCGCCTGGCGGGCGTTCACTGTAGCCATTCCCCATCTCTTCTGATTAATGGCACACTGATACGTCTCCAACGTATCTATAATTTTTTATTGTTCCATGCTATTATATTATCCATCTTGGATGTTTTATATGCATTTATATGCTATTTTATATGATTTTTGTGACTAACCTATTAACCTAGAGCCCAGTGTCAGTTTCTGTTTTTTTCTTGTTTTTGAGTTTTACAGAAAAGGAATACCAAACGGAGTCCAATTGACGTGCCAATTTTTGAAGAATTTTTACGGACCAAAAGAAGCCCCCGGAGTAAAATAGTAGGGCCAGAAGAGTCCCGAGCCATCCACGAGGGTGGAGGGCGCGCCCCCATGCCTTGTGGATGACTCGGAGACCCCCCTGACGTGAGACCGACGCCAAAAATTCCTATAAATACAAAAAACCCCGAAAATAAACCTAGATCGGGAGTTCCGCCACCGCAAGCCTCTGTAGCCACCAAAAGCCAATCGGGACCCTGTTCCGGCACCCTGCCGGAGGGGGGAATCATCATCGGTGGCCATCTTCATCATCCTGGCGCTCTCCATGACGAGGAGGGAGTAGTTCACCTTCGGGGCTGAGGGTATGTACTAGTAGCTATGTGTTTGATCTCTCTCTCGCTCGTATTCTTGGGTTTGGAAGGATTTTGATGTACCACGAGCTTTGCTACTATAGTTGGATCTTATGATATTTCTCCCCCTCTACCTTCTTGTAATGGATTGAGTTTTCCCTTTTAAGTTATCTTATCGGATTGAGCCTTTAAGGATTTGAGAACACTTGATGTATGTCTTGCGTGGGATACCCGTGGTGACAATGGGGTATTCTATTGATTCACTTGATGTATATTTTGGTGATCAACTTGCGGGTTCCGTAACCTTGGGAAACTATGCATAGGGGTTGGCACACGTTTTCGTCTTGACTCTCCGGTAAAAACTTTGGGGCACTCTTTGAAGTTCTTTGTGTTGGTTGAATAGATGAATCTGAGATTGTGTGATGCATATCGTATAATCATACCCATGGATACTTGAGGTGACATTGGAGTATCTAGGTGACATTAGGGTTTTGGTTGACTTGTGTCTTAAGGTGTTATTTTACTGCAAACTCTAGGGCTGTTTGTGACACTTATAGGAATAGCCCAATGGATTGATCGGAAAGAATAACTGTCGGTGTCAAAACCGGAGGATCTCGGGTAGGGGGTCCCGAACTGTGCGTCTAGGCCGGATGGTAACAGGAGGCAAGTAACACGATGTTTTACCCAGGTTCGGGCCCTCTTGATGGAGGTAAAACCCTACGTCCTGCTTGATTAATATTGATGATATGGATAGTACAAGAGTAGATCTACCACGAGATCAAGGAGGCTAAACCCTAGAAGCTAGCCTATGGTATGATTTTTGTATGATGAAGTTGTCCTACGGACTAAAACCGTCCGGTTTATATAGACACCGGAGAGGGTTAGGGTTACACAAAGTCAGTTACAATGGTAGGAGATCTTGAATATCTGCATCGCCAAGCTTGCCTTCCACGCCAAGGAAAGTCCCATCCGGACACGGGACGAAGTCTTCAATCTTGTATCTTCATAGTCCTGGAGTCCGGCTGAAGGTATAGTCCGGCTACCCGAACACCCCCTAATCCAGGACTCCCTCAGTAGCCCCTGAACCAGGCTTCAATGACGACGAGTCCGGCGCGTAGATTGTCTTCGGCATTGCAAGGCGGGTTCCTCCTCCAAATTCTTCATAAAAGTTTGTAAACACCAAGAGTAGTGTCCGGCTCTGCAAAATAAGTTTCCACGTATTGCCACAGGGAGAATAATATTAACACAAATCTAATCTGCTGACGTATTCCGCAGCGTGACATCACACCATGGCCAAGCCTTTATTCGAATCGTTTTTACTTTTCCACCTCAGCGTGTTTTGCGAGGCGGTTTCCTTGGCACGTCTTGCCAAAGCAGAGATCATGTCCCCTTTATTTACGGGATTCTCATCAATACGGACGTGAGTAACCCAATCGTGCCCGTTAGCATGTCTTCTCGATTAAAGGCGAGTCCCAAACGGTTACGGGGAGGGCTCCTGGTATTCAACCTCTTATAAAGAGACCATGGCCTTACTCCTTTTCTCCAATCTCAAAACAAGTTCGCCCGTCGCCTCGAGTCCCAACACCCTAGGCTCCAGATTCCAGGCGCCTCGGACCTTCGACAATGTCCGGTTCCGACCTTCAAGGCCGATGGATGCCCTCCTCCGTCATGGAGGAGGACGTGCTAAAGTTGAGAGAGGCTAAGTTCTTGACCGCCGAAATTTCGCATAGGTTGCCTGCTCAAAGGCAGGCTATTCCCAGTCCCCAGCCCGGTGAGAGCGTAGTGTTCATGTCTCACTTCCTTCGGGGGTTAGGCTTCCCGATGGATCCCTTCGTGAGGGGGCTGATGTTCTATTATGGGCTGGAATTTCATGACTTAGCTCCGGAGTCCATCCTCCACATTTCCTCATTCATCATTGTGTGCGAAGCGTTCCTCCGTGTTACTCCTCACTTCGATTATGGCTCAAGACTTTTGGAGTGGAGCCGAAGATGATCAAGGGACGGCACGCAGAGTGCGGAGGCGCTGTCATAAGTAAGAATGCTGATGCTCCATGGCCCGAGGGCTCCTTTCAAGAGGAGCTCGGCTTGTGGCAACGAGAGTGGTTCTATATCACCGCTCCCAGGAGCACCAAGTGGGTGGCACCTCCTGCCTTTCGCTCGGGTCCCCCACCACAGCTAGCATCATGGGTCAACAAAGGATTAGATTGGGGGTTATCCAAAGACGTGCCCTTGTTGCAGGGCCGCATTAGGGATCTCTTAGAAAGAGACCTCAACCTGGTTAAGGTGACGCAGGTCATGCTGATTCTCCGAACACTGCCCGGCAAACGTCGCTCCCTTCGTCTGTGGGAGTTTAATCCGGAGGGACCACGAGCTCTCCAGCATTTTATGGGCGCAATGCCCGTGGAGATGTATAAAATGTTCTTCGGATCACAAGCAATGTGTCCGGATTTGACCGAGGACGTAGGTTTAAGCTGCAATCGCCCGGATACTCAAGTAAGTAACCTTGTGCCCGGACTCGCTATCCGTAAAATTGTCATAAATTCGCCCCTAAAAGAGCTGTCCTTTTAAACAGGAGTGGATAGCGAAGGCAAAGCTGATCAGGTGTCCGGCTCCCCTTCCTGAGACCAGGCCGGATCCCGTGCTAGTTAGGATGTTAAAGATCGTGCCTTTGGAGGGAAGTGAGGGGAGGACAAGGAAACTATGGCCTCCTCAAAGGAGGCTGCTCCGAAGGGAGGAACCGACAATTCCTCTCCTAAGGGGAAGAAGAGGGCCGCCTCTGACGACCCGGAGACCATGGCCTCAAAGCGGGGGAAAAAGTCCTCGTCAGAGGGTCCGACGCCGGGGAGATCCTCGGCCGAACTACACCCTCAAAGGGATCAGCCCTCCAGCGAGCCGTAAGTAGAGAAATATTTTCCTTTAGAGGGATGAGAGAAATCCTTGCTTTTTATCTGAGAAGATTAACCGAAGTTTTACTTTGTAGCTCGGACCTCAGCCCTTCTCAGCAGAGCTCGTCTTCGGGGGATCTTCTTCCGGAGATGATGGAGAGTGGAACCCCTCCCCCTGCCGTACCGCCTGGCGAGGCGGGCGACCCTGAGGTGTCGTCGCGGAGGGTTTCTCCGAATTCGACAGGGGTGGAAGGTAGCCATATGTCCCCCCAAGGTTCTCTGCGTCCGACCTTCGATGGAGGTCATAGGACGAGTCCGGCACCGTCCGATGCACGGTCGGAGGAGCTGATGATTCTGCTGGGGCGAGCTTCTACCTCAGAGGAGCACCGTGCATTGATGGGTACGGTGATTGGAAGGATTTCATCTGCGGAAAGCGGATTGCATGAGGCCGTTAGAAGTTTGCTGACGGGTTTTGAGGTACGTTTGATAATGTACTTCTTTGTCAGTTGTGCATAAACAAGACGAGCCCTGTGTAGATAGTAGCCCCTGAGACTCTGTGCGTTGTCAAAATTGACGGCGCGCAGAGGATCATAATCCCAGGTCTAAAATGCCTCCTTTGTATACAGGTGGCGAAGTGTCCGGAATCGAGCCGAACTGATCATTTTGCCAAACTAAAGCGGCAACTTGACGTGGCAGATGCCGACATCGCGCTCGTCAACGAGCGGCTTGATGAGACTCAAGGTATGCAATTCCTCGGGCGGCATCTGGTAAGAGGAGCTTTATACCAGTATCTTACAATGTGTGTGCTCTACGAAGATGGTGCGGCCGCCGTGGAGAGTCTTCGGGCGGAACTTGCCCGAGCTAAGGAACAAGCCAGGAAAAGTGATGCGGCTGCCGAGAAGGCCCTTGAAGAGCTAAGAGCCAAACAGGCTGCTCACTGCCGAAGCAAGAAGGAGATGGCCGAGATGGCCGTGAAGTTAAAAAGTGCTGCTGACCGTTGCAAGTTTCTTGAGAAAGAAGACCGGGCGAGACAGACGGACTTAGAGAAGGCCGTTGTTGATGCCAAGGACGCTCACTCTGCGATGAGAGCTGCGAAGGAGGAGCTGCGTCAGGCCGGACAGATTGCGGCTGGAAAGCCCTTTATGCTGCGGAGGAAGTTTTGCGATCCGAAATTTGCTCCGTTGGACCGTATGTGGAGTGCGGAGGACACCTATCTGGATTTGGCAGCGAGTGCTGCTGATGCGACCGAATACTTTTGAGATCAAGAAGATCGCGAAGTGGAAAGGCTTTTTTGGTCGCAGTTCCAGAATCCAGAGCGTCCACTGGCAGTGGACGATCATCTGGCTCAATGGGCCGAACTAAATAGATTGTCCAGACTCGCCATGAAGTACGTCATGGGTCATCTGTGGCCGGGGAGATCGGAGCCGAAAAGTTATTTTAGCTTGGTGCAGCAATTCCTTGACGCGGTGCCACGTATCAATGTGATGAAGAGGTCAACATGCATAGAGGGCGCACGGATGGCTCTTGCCCGTGTCAAGACATACTGGGCAGAGATGGAGACCACCGTTGTTGCATCCCGAGATTCGGACAAAAGCCGAGTACCCTCCGAGCACTATTTTCAGGAAGTCCTTGAAGGCGCTTGTGTAATAGAGGCGCAGTGCTCGAAGGATGCTATGTTATGATAGCATATGTAATTATAAAGCAATATTTTGATGAATTGTAGTAGCCTTTTATACTTGTGCCTTCAAGTATTTGGAACACCTCCTGTGCGGCCGTTTTAAGATATATATACAAAATCTGAAAGATTGCAGTCGTTGGCTTCAGCCCCACGCACATAGTGCGGGGGTGCTCGCAGAAGGCGCATTTTCACACTTAATCCAACGTCTTGGTCCTACAAAGGAGGTGATAGCGCAGCGAGCTAGGCAACCGGACTATAATGCTTTAACACTTTCACTTAGCCATAGGAGCTTGACAATGGGACTATAGCCCCTGGTGGCGACTGCGCTCGCCCGAATTTGGGGCGCGTATGTGCCTGGCCGGGAAATGGCCCTTCGTTAATGCGGAGGAATCCTACAGATTCCGGAGAGTCATCGAGTGGTTGACCAGTCTCACGCCATATCATGACAGTCGGTTTTCGGCTTTCTCTACTGAGGTGCTCGCCTCGCCGAACCAGGGCACAATTGCAGTAGTTCTCCTGGTGCCACCTTAGCCGATAGAGCAGAACGTAAGGCGGCCGAACACAGGAGCCGGGCAACCCAACATTTGACCAAAATCATGACTCGGAGCTGATGCATATAAGGCCAAACTCGCGACGCCGAACACTCCCTAAGGTATTCGGTCTTTATGAGAGCGGGCGAGGTAACGCTCTGAGGTATAAGCCCCTAGTGTCTAGGTACGCGCAAGAATTCTGACGTGGCCACATGCCAAGACGCCAGCCTCCTCCTTTGTCATAGAACCAGGGGATGTGTATCAACAAGAGACAGTAAAAAAAGGTTTACGCAGGGTCTTAATCTGAAAAGAATCCTTGGAACGGGTCCCTACTGCACGTCTACGCCTGTGTCTTCGTTGTGCCGTATCCTGGACGGGCGCAGCACGACGTTCATCTGTAAAAAGAGAGCAACTAAGTTGAAAAAGGGGCGTGCCGAACAAAAGTTATATAAAATAAACAAAGTGTAAAGTGAAATATGAAAAATTGAGCTTTATTGTCTCTTATTTTACACGTGTGAAGCCCCTAGTGCAGGGGTATATGGCCACTAAGCCTTTATCAACGATACTTCTGTGCCGGACTCGTCTATCCGTGTCTGTGGTCTTAATGACCTGTTCCGATGTTCTGGCTGGTGAAGCCATTGTATTGTGGGGCTGTTAAAGCGGCCGCACAATCCTCCGCTTGGGGGAGGTGTTCTCACTGCTTCCCCTTTAAGGAGATGATGCCGCGTGGACGAGGCATCTTAAGCGTAAGAGATGCATAATGCGGTATTGCGTTAAAGCGGGCGAAAGCTTCGCGTCCCAGTAGTGCTTGGTAGCGACTTGAGAATGGGACGATGTGGAAAGTCAGCTTTTTGCGACGGAAGTTATCGGCAGAGCCGAAAATAACCTCGAGCCGGAGAAAACCCATGCAATGGGTGTCCGGACCTGGCATTACTCCTTGAAAGGAGGTTTTGTTGTGGCGAATTCTTTTTGGGTCGATCCCCATGTGGCGGATTGAGTCCTGATATATCAGGTTGAGTCCGCTGCCACCGTCCATAAGGACATTTGAAAACTGGAGTCCGCCAATTATTGGATCGAGTATCAGGGCAGTCCAGCCTGGGTTCCTGATACTTCTAGAATAATCCAGATGATCGAATATGATTGGTTTTGACAACCAGTGGCGGGATTCCTTTGGGATAGGCCGTGGGGCGCGTACCTTTATGGGCGCCGCACGTTTTGTTATGTGGAGTAAGTTTACTGTTTTTACTTCTTGTGGGAAATTCTTTTGTTTCCTGGTACTCTGCTTTTGGGGTTCGTCCTCGTCTTCGCTTGGTGTGTCGAGCCCCTTGTGTTCGGCGTTGAGTCTGCCGTGAAAACCCAACAATCTCTGTGGGTATGGTTAGCAGGCTTTCCGGGAGTGCTGTGTATTTGACATATCCTATCCAAGATTTTGTTTAGGTTGGATAGGTCGTCCCTGTTATCTTGGAGGGGCGGCTTTTTCTGATTCTGTCGTGAGCTTTTGAATCCGGCGTTGACTGTCGTGCTCTTCGGACTTTTTTCCTTAGTCCGGTGACGGTCCTTATTGCGTCGCGGTTTTCCGTTTCCATCCCTAGTTTCGGATGTACTTGGGTCACTGGTGCTGCATCTTGCCAACCAGTTGTCCTCTCCTGTGCAAAAGCGGGTCATGAGGCTTGTTAGTGCGGCCATTGTTCTTGGCTTTTCTTGGCCGAGGTGTCTGGCGAGCCATTCATCTCGGACATTATGCCTGAAAGCCGCTAAGGCTTCAGCGTCCGGACAGTCGACTATCTGATTCTTTTTAGTAAGAAATCTATTCCAGAATTGCCGAGCTGACTCTCTGGGCTGTTGAGTTATGTGACTAAGATCGTCTGCGTCCGGAGGGCGGACATAGGTCCCTTGAAAATTTGCTCAGAAAGCGTCCTCGAGCTCTTCCCAACTTCCGATTGTGTTTTCAGGAAGGCTTTTGAGCCAATGCCGGGCTAGCCCTTTAAGCTTGAGGGGTAAGTATTTTATGGCGTGGAGGTCATCTCCTCTAGCCATATGTATGTGGAGGATATAATCCTCGATCCAGACTCCAGGGTCTGTTGTTCCACCATATGCCTCTATGTTTATGGGTTTGAATCCCGCTGGAAATTCATAATCCAGGACCTCATCGTTGAAACATAGGGGGTGTGCGGCACCCCTGTATTTGGGTGTGCCGGATTCTGATAATGGCTTTATTGCATTGCTTACGAGAGCTTGCTTTCTTGGCCCGTAAATGGACCTGGCTGGGCCATGATGCGAATCCTTAAGTGGGTCGCATGCCGGCTTAAGTGCGGCGCTGCTTGCCGCTTTATGCTGGCCATGGGGTCGTCTATCCGACCGTGTGGCTTTCTCACTTTTGGAATGCGAGGGCTCTAAGGCCTCCTCGTCGAATTCAGGCAGTAGCTTTCTCTTCGGATAGCTTTTAGTGCGGCGACTGTCGCCGTATTTGCCTGCGGTATTGAGTACTTTACTCCATCTGATCCTGAGTGCATCTTCCGCAGTTTTTAGCTTCCGCTTCTGCTTTTTCAGGCTGCGTGCGGTTGCAACGAGCCGTTTGTGGAGGTTCTTCTGCTTTGTGGGCTTGTCCGGCGTAGGGTCGTCCGGAATGCCATTTTTGCCGTGGGAGGGATGTTCGGTTTCTCTATCCGGGTTGTCCTGTTGGGACGGTTGCTCTAAGGCATGCTCGTCGTCTACCGGCTCATCCTACTCTATGGTTGGGTCTTTATCGAGGCGGGGCTTGGGTCGGCGTTTACGCCGACGCTTTGATTGTTTTTCGAGAGATCGATCCCTCTTTCCATCCCCGTTTTCCTCGTTGTTGCTTCCTTTAGGGGTATCCACCATGTACACATCATGAGATGAGGTGGCTGTCCGATGCCCTATAGGCGTTGGTTCTTGGTTGTCTCCTGCATCGTCGTCCATACCGTCGATGTCTTCGGAGTCGAAGTCGAGCATGTCGGTTAAGTCGTCGACAGTGGCTACGAAGTGGGTGGTGGGTGGGTTTTGAATTTCTTCATCATCCGAATCCCATCCCTGCTGACCGTAGTCCGTCCAGGGCTCTCCTGATAAAGCGAATTCAGGATGTCGCCGAAGGGCGAGTGCTGAAAGATGTCTGCGGCGGTGAACTCCATCATCGGCGCCCAATCGGATTCGATCGGCAGGGGCGCGGGGGGCTCGGAGTTCAGAAAGGAATCCAGCTCCTCGGAGTCACGGGCCATGCGGAATGCGGGGCTGGAGTTCGGCTCGATCGCCTCTGAGATCGCAGCCCCTGAGGCAGGGTCCAACCACTGATCCTCGATCGGCGCAGTAGGCTCCGAATCAATGGTCGGAACCGATGCGTGTGTGGCCTTCAAGGCACTGTTCGGCGGCAGAGCTATATCATGCCCATCGAGACAGTGCGGCGCGCTTGGCTGTGGCTCGAATCCGTCGAAGATCAAGTCTCCGCGGATATCAGCCGTGTAGTTTAGGCTTCCAAACCTGACCTGATGGCCAAGGGCGTAGCTTTCGATCTTCTCAAGGTGGCCAAGCGAATTGGCCCGCAGTGCGAAGCCGCCGAAGACGAAGATCCGTCCGGGGAGAAAAGTCTCACCCTGGACTGCATCGTTGTTGATGATCGAAGGAGCCATCGGGCCTAAAAGCGACAACACAGAGGAACTCTCAATGAAAGCACCAATGTCGGTGTCAAAACCGGCGGATCTCGGGTAGGGGGTCCCGAACTGTGCGTCTAGGCCGGATGGTAACAGGAGGCAAGGAACACGATGTTTTACCCAGGTTCGGGCCCTCTTGATGGAGGTAAAACCCTACGTCCTGCTTGATTAATATTGATGATATGGATAGTACAAGAGTAGATCTACCACGAGATCAAGGAGGCTAAACCCTAGAATCTAGCCTATGGTATGATTGTTGTATGATGAAGTTGTCCTACGGACTAAAACCCTCCGGTTTATATAGACACCGGAGAGGGTTAGGGTTACACAAAGTCGGTTACAATGGTAGGAGATCTTGAATATCCGCATCGCCAAGCTTGCCTTCCACGCCAAGGAAAGTCCCATCCGGACACGGGACGAAGTCTTCAATCTTGTATCTTCATAGTCCTAGAGTCCGGCTGAAGGTATAGTCTGGCTACCCGAACACCCCCTAATCCAGGACTCCCTCAATAACTTTGAGGTGGTTTCATACCCTACAATAATCTCTTCATTTGTTCTCTGCTATTAGTGACTTTGGAGTGACTCTTTGTTGCATGTTGAGGGATAGTTATATGATCTAATTATGTTATCCTTGTTGAGAGAACTTGCACTAGTGAAAGTATGAACCCTAGGCCTTGTTTCGAAGCATTGCAATACTGTTTGTGCTCATTTTTATCATTAGTTACCTTGCTGCTTTTATATTTTCAGATTACAAAAACCTATATCTACCATCCATATTGCACTTGTATCACCATCTCTTCGCCGAACTAGTGCACTTATACAATTTACCATTGTATTGAGTGTGTTGGGTACACAAGAGATTCTTTGCTATTTGGTTGCAGGGTTGTTTGAGAGAGACCATCTTCATCCTATGCCTCCCATGGATTGATAAACCTTAGGTCGTCCACTTGAGGGAAATTTGCTACTGTCCTACAAACCTCTACACTTGGAGGCCCAACAACGTCTACAAGAAGAAGGTTGTGTAGTAGACATCAAGCTCTTTTCTGGCGCCGGTGTCGGGGAGATTAGTGCTTGAAGGTATATCTTTAGATCTTGCAATCGAATCTTTTTTTTCTTGTTTTATCACTAGTTTAGTCTATAAAATAAAACTACAAAAAAATGGAATTGAGGTTGCCTCATATGCTTCATCTTTTTAATATCTTTCGTGAAAATGATGGAAAGGAAAATTGTGCTCAAGTGTTAGAAGAAGAATGCATTAAAATGTTTGGCACTAAATCTGTGAATGATGCGAGTGATTCTGCTTATGATATGCAAAGGCCCGGGCTTGGGGATGCTATGTTTGATGAAGATGATATTTTTAGTCTCCCAAGTTTTGATGTGCAAATTTATTATGATTAAAGCACGTCTCTTATCTATGATGATTATTGTGATGACACGTATGATATAAAGAATAATGATAACCATGAAACTTGTCATCATGATTTTAATTTTCAATTGGATTATGCCTCACATGATAGATATTTTGTTGAGCTTGCTCCCACAATTCCGAATGAGAAGAATTTTGCTTATCTGGAGAGTAGTAAAATTTCTATGCTTGTGCAGCTTGAAAATAATACTTTATGTGATGGTTATATTGTTGAATTCATTCATGATGCTACTGAAAATTATTATGAGAGAGGAACATATGCTTTTACATATTACAATAATATCAAGTTTCCTCTCTATGTGTTGAAAATCTTGATGTTATCCTTGTTTTACATTCCTATGCAAGTTGATTCTTGTTCCCACAAGTTGTTTGCTCACAAAATCCCTATGCATAGGAAGTGGGTTAGACTTAAATGTGCTTGTCATATGCTTCATGATGCTCCCGTTATGTTTCAATTCTTATCTTTTATGTGAGCATCATTGAAATTATCATGCCTAGCTAGAAAGGCATTAAAGAAAAGCGCTTGTTGGGAGACAACACAACACCTTTACCTACTGTTTTTGTGTGTTCACATGATTAAGCTACTTTAGGAATCATGTTTTATAGCTTTTGTTTCAATAAAGTGCCAAGTTAGACCTTTGGGATGATCTATGGTGATAGTTGATTTGATCTTGCTGAAAAACAAAAAAATTTGCACTCAGGAAAACAATTCTCATTTTTAACAGAAGCGTGATAAAACACTGATTATTTTTGAAGAATATTAATGAACAAATTTCTTAGGTTGTCCTAAGTTTTCAGAATTTTTGGAGTTACAGAAGTATTCGAGAGTTACAGATTACTACAGACTGTTCTGTTTTTGACAGATTCTGTTTTCGATGCATAGTTTGCTTGTTTTCTAGTTTCTATGGCTTATATTGATTAATATAAATTGTAGAAATGGTATGGTACAGTAGGAATCATGTGAGAAAAAATATTAATCTTGTCTTGGCAGTAACTAAGTGGTGATTTGCTGTCTAATACTAACAGAGCTTACGAGTTTTCTGTTGAGTTTTGTGTTGTGAAGTTTTCAAGTTTTGGGTAAAGGTTTGATGGAATATGGAATAAGGAGTGGAAAGATCCTAAGCTTGGGGATTCCCAAGGCACCCCAAGGTAACATTCAAGGACAACCAAGAGCCTAAGCTTGGGGATGCCCCGGAAGGCATCCCCTCTTTCGTCTTCGTTCATCGTTAACCTTACTTGGAGCTATATTTTTATTCACCACATGATATGTGTTTTGCTTGGAGCATCCTTTTCTTTTATTAGGATTTTCTTTCTGTTATTTAGAGTAATGTTTTACATCTTTTAGTTGAATAAAAAGGTCAAGTATAGCCTTTGCCATGCTTATTTTACAAGTCTATACGTTTTTTGAAACCTTTACAAGTCTATACATTGTTGTTTTAAAAATAGAAAGTTTGCTGTTATGTTTTGAATATTTGTGAATAGTCAGAGCATGATAAAATCTTGAAATTTTTAAACAATTAGTATTAACAAATTATCTACAGTTTGGTAATATATCAGAATTTTTGGAGTTAGGGAAGTATGATTCCTCTTGCATTCTTTACAGACTGTTCTGTTTACACAGATTGTTGTTATGTTTGCATTGTTTGCATATGTTTGCTTGTTTAATGATTCTATTTGAGGATAGGAATTTTAAATATGAAGAGGCATTTAGTATGCAAAGTCAAATAATAATTTTAGTGAGTTTCTGCAGTAGAGAATGATAAGGTTTAGCATGGATTTATACTAACTTATCTCACGAGTTCTTGTTGAGTTTGGTGTGGATTAAGTTTTTAAGATTTAGGGAAACCGCGATATGAATGGAATTAAGGAGACACAAAAGCTCAAGCTTGGGGATGCCCAAGGCATCCCTAGTCTATATTTCAAGAAGTCTCAAGCATCTAAGCTTGGGGATGCCCCGGTTGGCATCCCACCTTTCTTCTTTAACAACTATCGGTCAGTTTTGGTTGAGCCTAAGTTTTTGCTTCTTCACATGATATGTGCTATAGTTGAAATGTCATTTTATTTTGTTTTGCTTGCTATTTGAATAAATTGCTTAAGATATGAAATTTTATTTATGAGAAGGAGTCTTCACATAGTTGCATAATTATTCAACTACTCATTGATCTTCACTTATATCTTTTTAGAGCACGGCGGTAGTTTTATTTTGAAGAAATTGTTGAACTCTCATGCTTCACTTATATCATTTTCGGAGTCTCTAAACAGCATGGTAATTTTCTTAGGTTATGAATTTAGTCCTAATATGATGGGCATCCAAGAGGGATATAATAAAAACTTTCATATAAAGTGCATTGAATACTATGAGAAGTTTGATTCTTTATGATTTTTTTGAGATATGAAGATGGTGATATTGGAATCATGCTAGTGAGTAATTATGAATTTGATAAATACTTGTGTTAAGGTTTGTGAGTCCCGTAGCATGCACGTATGGTGAACCGTTATGTAATGAAGTTGGAGCATGAGATATTTTTTGATTGTCTTCCTTATGAGTGGCGGTCGGGGACGAGCCATGGTCTTTTCCTACCAATCTATCCCCCTAGGAGCATGCGCATAGTACTTCGTTTCGATAACTAATAGATTTTTGCAATAAGTATGTGAGTTCTTTATGACTAATGTTGAGTCCATGGATTATATGCACTCTCACCCTTCCACCAATGCTAGCCTCTCTAGTGCCGCACAACCTTCGCCGGTACCATACACCCACCATATATCATCCTCAAAACAGCCACCATACCTACCTATTATGGCATTTCCATAGCCATTTCGAGATATATTGCCATGCAACTTTCCACCGTTCCATCTATTATGACATGCTCCATCATTGTCATATTGCCTTGCATGATCCTGTAGTTGACATCGTATTTGTGGCAAAGCCACCATTCATATTTTTTCCATACATGTCACTCTTGATTCAATGCACATCCCGGTACACCGTCGGAGGCATTCATATAGAGTCATATTTTGTTCTAAGTATCGAGTTGTAATCCTTGAGTTGTAAATAAATAGAAGTGTGATGATTATCATTATTAGAGCATTGTCCCGTGTGAGGAAAAAAAAAAATAGGCCAAAGAAGCCAATGAAAAAAAGGGAGGCCAAAGAAGCCAAACAAAAAAGAGAAAAAAAGAGAGAAGGGGCAATGCTACTATCCTTTTACCACACTTGTGCTTCAAAGTAGCACTATGATCTTCATAATAGAGAGTCTCCTGTGTTGTCACTTTCATATAATAGTGGCAATTTTCCATCATAGAACTTGGCTAGTATATTCCAATGATAGGCTTCCTCAAATGCCCTAGGTCTTCATGAGCAAGCAAGTTGGATGCACATCCACTTCGTTTCTTTTTGAGCTTTCATATACTTATTGCTCTAGTGCATCCATTGCATGGCAATCCCTACTCACTCACATTGATATCTATTGATGGGCATCTCCATAGCCCGTTGATACACCTAGTTGATGTGAGACTATCTCCTTCTTTTTGTCTTCTCCACAACCATCGTCTATTCCACCTATAGTGCTATGTCCATGGCTCACGCTCATGTATTGCGTGAAAGTTGAAAAAGTTTGAGACCATCAAAAGTATGAAACAATTGCTTGGCTTGTCATCGGGGTTGTGCATGATTTGAATATTTTGTGTGATGAAGCTGGAGCATAGCCATACTATATGATTTTGTAGGGATAATCTTTCTTTGGCCATGTTATTTTGAGAAGACATAATTGCCTTGTTAGTATGCTTGAAGTATTATTATGTTTATGTCAATATTAAACTTTTGTTTTGAATCTTATGGATCTGAATGTTCTTGCCACAATAGAGAAGATTACATTGATAAATATGTTAGGTAGCATTCCACATAAAAAATTATGTTTTAATCATTTACCTACTCGAGGACGAGCAGGAATTAAGCTTGGGGATGCTTGATACGTCTCCAACGTATCTATATTTTTTATTGTTCCATGCTATTATATTATCCATCTTGGATATTTTATATACATTTATATGCTATTTTATATGATTTTTGGGACTAACCTATTAACCTAGAGCCCAGTGCCAGTTTCTATTTTTTCCTTGTTTTTAAGTTTAACAGAAAAGGAATACCAAACGGAGTCCAATTGACATGCCAATTTTTGATGAGTTTTTATGGACCAACAGAAGCCCCCAGAGTAACATAGTTGGGCTAGAAGAGTCCCGAGCCATCCATGAGGGTGGAGGGCACGCCCTACCCCCTGGGCGTGCCCCCTGCCTCGTGGATGACTCGGAGACCCCCCCCCTGGCGTGAGACCGACGCCAAAAATTCCTATAAATATAGAAACCCCCAAAAAGAAACCTAGATCAGGAGTTCCGCCGCCGCAAGCCTCTGTAGCCACAAAAAACCAATCGGGACCCTGTTCCGGCACCCTTCCGGAGGGGGGGAATCATCACCGGTGGCCATCTTCATCATCCCGGCGCTCTCCATGACGAGGAGGGAGTAGTTCACCCTCGAGGCTGAGGGTGTGTACCAGTAGCTATGTGTTTGATCTCTCTCTCTCTCGTGTTATTTATTTGGCACGATCTTGATGTACCGCGAGCTTTGCTACTATAGTTGGATCTTATGATATTTCTCCCCCTCTACCTTCTTGTAATGGATTGAGTTTTCCCTTTGAAGTTATCATATCGGATTGAGTCTTTAAGGATTTGAGAACACTTGATGTATTTCTTGCGTGGGATACCCGTGGTGACAATGGGGTATTCTATTGATTCACTTGATGTATGTTTTGGTGATAAACTTGCGGGTTCCGTGACCGTGGGAATCTATGCATAGGGGGCGGCACACGTTTTCGTCTTGACTCTCTGGTAGAAACTTTGGGGCACTCTTTAAAGTTCTTTGTGTTGTTTGAATAGATGAATCTGAGATTGTGTGGTGCATATCATATAATCATACCCGCAGATACTTGAGGTGACATTCGAGTATCTAGGTGACATTAGGGTTTTGGTTGATTTGTGTCTTAAGGTGTTATTTTACTACGAACTCTAGGGTTGTTTGTGACACTTATAGGAATAGCCCAATGAATTGATAGAAAAGAATAAATTTGAGGTGGTTTCGTACCCTACAATAATCTCTTCGTTTGTTCTCCGCTATTAGTGACTTTGGAGTGACTCTTTGTTGCATGTTGAGGGATAGTTATATGATATAATTATGTTATCCTTGTTGAGAGAACTTGCACTAGTGAAAGTATGAACCCTAGGCCTTGTTTCTAAGCATTGCAATACCGTTTGTGCTCACTTTTATCATTAGTTACCTTGCTGTTTTTATATTTCCAGATTACAAAAACCTATATCCACCATCCATATTGCACTTGTATCAACATATCTTCGCCGAACTAGTGCACCTATACAATTTACCATTGTATTGGGTGTGTTGGGGACACAAGAGACTCTTTTCTATTTGGTTGCAGGGCTGTTTGAGAGAGACCATCTTCATCCTACGCCTCCCATGGATTGATAAACCTTAGGTCATCCACCTGAGGGAAATTTGCTACTGTCCTACAAACTTCTGCACTTGGAGGCCCAACAACGTCTACACAAAGAAGGTTCTGTAGTAGACATGACGCACAGACTTTGAGGGAGGGGGAGGGCCGCTTTCTAGGAGTTGGCCTCCCCCGTGCCGACTTGTCAGGGCCCGCCGCCTTCTGGCTTCTCATGGACAGGTAGGGCCCGCCGCCTGCAGGCCGTACCGACAGCTCGTAGTGGGAGCATGGCCTCTTCTGCCATGGGTGATGTCACGGGCTGCATGGCAACAGTGTCGCGTCGGGCAAGGGATGTCTGCCTAGTACGCAGCACTGTGGCCACGCTTTGCCTTGGATTTGGGGGTGGCAGGCTGCACTATAGCCACGCCCCGTCTCATCATCGTAATGAGGTGCTAACTTTGAGGGAGCGAGGGGCCGACTGCCAGGAGCCGGCCTCCCTAGAGGCCACCTGCTAGGAGTCGGCCCACCTCATGGCCGCCCTCTAGGCTCCACCGCCTTCTAGCAGCTGGCCGCTCGGACCAGCCAGCCCAAAGAAGGCGGCTCTTCGTCTTTGAGGCTTGAGGGGCGCAGCTGGCCCCGATGTCTTGAAATACCAAGGGGAGCAGATGAGGCTACCCGTGGTCATTTACTCCGACGTTACCACTTTGTAGAAGGAAGCAGTCACTATTTGCGCTACATTACAGAAGGAATGATCAAGAAGCTTTACAGAGTATTAGTAGACGCTGGTGACATGACTAGTCTGTAGAGAGAATAGGAAACTCTACAACACATGGAGTGCACTGGGGAAAAAGTGCCCAAACAAGTACAAGAAGCCAGGGCAGGACTCCAAGTCTGTCAATGTCATACTAAGCAACAATGATGGGGCATCTGGGTATGGTAATCTGTTTACCGTACTTTCAGTTTGTTCGTCCACCGATTGGTGGGTTGACACTGGGGCCAATATTCATGTGTGTGCTGATGTGTCTTTGTTTTCTTGCAGCATATAAATACGAAATCCACAGGGATGCTCTGCTTGATTTTAGTGGAACTGCACAAAATGTTCAGATGGTTCGTGTCCTCCATAATACTTCATCATGCACAATACATCGAATGGTTCTCTAATCATTCGTTGTCACCTTGAGCCACCAGACTATCAGGTGACAAACTGATGACAAACCCTGCCTGTTCTACAATCATAGGCATTACATATTTTGAATGGGAAAAGCTTGTCAAAGTTTAACCATTGATGTTAGCAAGAAGACATTAGTTTAATATATTGGAATTGGAAAACCTTGTCAAATTTTGCGCATTGATGTTAGACAGAATACATGCATTTGATATTTTTGAGTAGGATGCCCTTTGCTGTGAGCAACGTCGATCGTTTTTTCCTATTCCTGTCTTCAGTTCAGAAATATTTACTCTGCTGAGATGCATAGTCACATGAATGTTGACTTATGTAAGGTATTTTAAGATTTTATTCTGAATGTTGTCTATGTAATGCCAGGCCTTGTGAGTTTGATTGCAAAGTTGAGCTTGGAATGTTGTGGCATACGGCATCATGAGCTGTTCACCGTGCCTCCTGAGAATAATGCTTCATATTGTTTTGCATGTTGAGCTAATGCCTGTGATTTGCATGTTATGAAGATCATTCTCTTCTGTTGTTTCTGTGCTTAAGAAGTTCATTGTCTTATTTTCATTCATAGCCTATACGACAATTCGGGTAGGTTAGAGGTGAAACCATATGATCTTCCGACCAACTCATCATCTTAGGCCGTGATTGGATCGTCGTTTTCCAACCAAAACCGCTTGTAAAACTGAGCTTGTAAATAAAAGCATATGGTCTCGAGAGAAGCGCTTGGTTGGTCGATTTCAACTAGTAAAATATACACTGGTCTCTCAAATTACACGCGTAACACACCGGTTTTCGTTACAGACCTCGGGCCCTCGGTTTCATTACGCCTATATTTTACGCGTTGTTTCCGATGACGAGTAAATTACACTTGCATCTTAATACAGGTGTGAAATAAACCAGAGCTCCCAAGCGCGGCCATACCGCTTCATGCCGTCTCAGTCTCTCGAAGGTGCTCATAGGTGTCTGATGATCCTGGCTTCCTAAATGAGGAGCGGGCGCTGTATCAGACCATCTATAGGGCCCGCAAGGCCCTCTTCGTCGTCCTTCGAGTTGTTGCGCTCGCCGTGGCGCCACCGTCTCGCGTTATCAACATGGTCAACGGACATGAGGAATGAGGAGATGACTTTACTTGGAGAGGATGACAGTGGGGACCCACCAGGGCCATAGCCGCGCGTACGCAAGTGCCTCCTTATTATATAAAACAGTAATTTTTTTCTTACTCCTGGTTTCCTGACATCACGGTCCCACACCATTGTCAACCTATATAGTCAATAAACGAGAAAATTGCACAAGGAGCGGGTGAGAACTGGGACCAAGCAGCTCGAGCAGTATTTGTGTTTTTGAGGTGTGAGCACTGCAGAGTTCTTCTTGAGTGATGTTTTCGTTGTTGTTCAGAGGAGAGCAGGGTATTAACTGGGCGGGTGATACGTCTCCAACGTATCTATAATTTTTGATTGTTCCATGCTATTATATTATTTGTTTTGGATGTTTAATGGGCTTTGTTATGCACTTTTATATTATTTTTGGGACTAACCTACTAACCAAAGGCCCAGTGAAAATTGTTGTTTTTTTTGCCTATTTCAGTGTTTCGCAGAAAAGGAATATCAAACGGAATCTAAACGGAATGAAACCTTCGGGAGAGTTATTTTTGGAACAAACGTGATCCAGGAAACTTGGAGTGGACGTCAAGAAAGAAGCAAGGAGGCCACGAGGCAGGAGGGCGCACCCAGGGGGCCAGGCGCGCCCCCACCATCGTGGGCCCCTCGCAACTCCACCGACCTACTTCTCCCTCCTATATATACCCATATACCCTGAAAACATCCAGGAGCACCACGAAACCCTATTTCCACCGCCGCAACCTTCTGTACCCGTGAGATCCCATCTTGGGGCCTTTTCCGACGCTCCGCCAGAGGGGGAATCAATCATGGAGGGCTTCTACATCAACACCATAGCCTCTCCGATGATGTGTGAGTAGTTTACCACAGACCTTCGGGTCCATAGTTATTAGCTAGATGGCTTCTTCTCTCTTTGGATCTCAATACAAAGTTCTCCTCGATTCTCTTGGAGATCTATTCGATGTAATTCTTTTTGCGGTGTGTTTGTCGAGATCCGATGAATTGTGGGTTTATGATCAAGATTATCTATGAACAATATTTGATTCTTCTCTGAAATATTTTATGCATGATTTAAATATCTTTGCAAGTCTCTTCGAATTATCAGTTTGGTTTGGCCTACTAGATTGATCTTTCTTGCAATGGGAGAAGTGCTTAGCTTTGGGTTCAATCTTGCGGTGTCCTTTCCCAATGACAGCAGGGGCAGCAAGGCACATATTGTATTTTTGCCATCGAGGATAAAAAGATGGGTTTTATATCATATTGCTTGAGTGTATCCCTCTACATCATGTCATCTTGCCTAATGTATTACTCTGTTCTTATGAACTCAATACTCTAGATGCATGCTGGATAGCGGTCGATGTGTGGAGTAATAGTAGTAGTTGCAGAATCATTTCGGTCTACTTGTCGCGGACGTGATGCCTATATACATGATCATGCCTAGATATTCTCATACTTTGTGCTTTTCTATCAATTGCTCGACAGTAATTTGTTCACCCACCATAGAATTTGCTATCTTGAGAGAAGCCACTAGTGAAACCTATGGCCCCCGGGTCTATTCTCCATTATATTATTTCCCTATCAACTTGCTATTTCTATTGCCGTTTATTTTGCAATCTTTATTTTCCAATCTATACAACAAAAATATCAAAAATATTCATCTTATTATCCCTATCAGATCTCACTTTCGTAAGTGACCATGAAGGGATTGACTACCCCTTTTATCGCGTTGGTTGCGAGGTTCTTGTTTGTTTGTGCAGGTACGAGGGACTTGCGTGTAATCTCCTACTGTATTGATACCTTGGTTCTCAAAACTGAGGGAAATACTTATGCTACTTTGCTGCATCACCCTTTCCTCTTCAAGGGAAAACCAACGCATGCTCAAGAGGTAGCAAGAAGGATTTCTGGCGCCGTTGCCGGGGATATCTACGCACAAGTCAAGACATACGAAGTACCCATCACAAACTCTTATCCCTCGCATTACATTATTTGCCATTTGCCTCTCGTTTTCCTCTTCCCCACTTCACCCTTTTCGTTTTATTCGCCCTCTTTCACCTCTTTTCCGTTTGCCCTTTTTCTTGCTTCTTGTGTGTCCGTGTGTTAGATTGTTGGTTTTGCTATTATGGCTAGCCCTTCTATCACCGTTAGTACTCCCGATTATGAAGTTCTCAATTTTAAACAAAGGGAGGGAGAAAATTTAAAAGATGCTTGGTATAGAATTTGCAATGCTCAGAATAGATCCACTAGGAAGCAATCCACTTCCGTTCTTCTTAACGGTTTTTATGTAGGCATCACCCCTTGGAATAGATATATCCTTGATACCATTACTGGAGGGAATTTCTTGGGTATCCATACTTTTGATTCTTATAATGCTATGATAGATTTGTTTGGGCCACCACCTCTCTTAGTTAATGGAACTATTTTAACTTTGGAACATGTGATGCAAAGGCTTGAAATTATAAAAAATAAAGTTGCCACCATAGAGTCGATTGAGAATTTGGATAAAAATATCCACAACCAGATTACCCAATATGGATCTAAGGTAGGAGTTCCTCTAAATTTTTTTAAAGAAAAGGAACCCATAGTTAACGAAAAGATAGATCAAGATTCCACAAGAATTGATAAACTTGAGGATATTATTACCAACTTAGGGTCTTCCTTTTCTTCCGTGAAAATACTCCAAATCCTCCTACTACTAGAGTTGCCAAGTTTATGTATGTGCCTAAAAATAAAAAGGGTGAATCTTCTAGTAAGGAAAATGCAGATATGAAAGCAATAAGTGTTCATCCCAACTTTTTCGCTATCATTAAGGAACCTTTTGCTAAAAATGAATTACTTGATTTCTTGCCTAGGAGTTTGATCATTAATAAAAATAAGGAAACTCCTAAGGGTTATAAGTTTTCTATTGAAGAATTGCCTCCCAAAGATGACAATACCTAGATCTATTCTTGTTTTTATGCCTAGCTAGGGGCGTTAAACGATAGCGCTTGTTGGGAGGCAACCCAATTTTATTTTTGTTTCTTGTTTTTTGTTCCTGTTTAGTAATAAATAATTCATCTAGATTCTGTTTAGGTGTGGTTTTATGTTTTTAATTAGTGATTGTGCCAAGTAGAACCTTTGGGAAGTCTTTGCGATCTTGCTGTAAAAAAGCAGAAATTTTAGCACTCACGAGATTTGCTGCCATTTTTTACTGGAGAGCGCGATTAGGTTGATTCTTTTTGAAGACGATTAATAGACAAATTCCTCACGTACATAAATTTATTTCAGAATTTTTGGGGTTACAGAAGTACTCGAAACCTACAGATTACTACAGACTGTTCTGTTTTTGACAGATTCTGTTTTTCGTGTGTTGTTTGCTTATTTTGATGAATATATGCCTAGTATCGGGGGCTATGAACCATAGAGAAGTTGTAATACAGTAGGTTTAACACAAATATAAATAAATAATGAGTTAATTACAGTACCTTGAAGTGGTGGTTTGTTTTCTTATACTAGCGGAGCTCATGAGATTTTCTGTTGAGTTTTGTGTTGTGAAGTTTTCAAGTTTTGGGTAACGATTTGATGGATTTTGGAATAAGGAGTGGCAAGAGCCTAAGTTTGGGGATTCTCAAGGCACCCCAAGGTAAAATTCAAGGACAACCAAAAGCCTAAGTTTGGGGATTCCCCGGAAGGCATCCCCTCTTTCGTCTTCGTCCATTGGAACTTTACTTGAGGCTATATTTTTATTCACCACATGATATGTGTTTTGACTGGAGCGTCTTGTATGATTTGAGTCTTTGCTTTTTAGTTTACCACAATCATCCTTGCTGTACACACCTTTTGGAGAGACGCACATGAATCAGAATTTATTAGAATACTCTATGTGCTTCACTTATATCTTTTGAGCTAGATAATTTTGCTCTAGTGCTTCACTTATACCTTTTTAAGAGCACGGTGGTGGTTTTATTTTATAGAAATTATTGATCTCTCATGATTCACTTATATCATTCTGAGAGTCTTTTAGAACATCATGGTAATTTGCTTTGGCTATAAAACTAGTCCTAATGTGATAGGCATCCAAGATGGGTATAATAAAACTTTCATAAAAAGTGCATTGAATACTATGAGAAGTTTGGTACTTGATAATTGTTTTGAGATATGAAGATGGTGATATTAGAGTCATGCTAGTTGAGTAGTTGTGGATTTGAGAAATACTTGTTTAAAGTTTGTGATTCCCGTAGTATGCACGTATGGTGAACCGTTATGTGATGAAGTCGGAGCATGATTTATTTATTGATTGTCTACTTTATGAGTGGCAGTCGGGGATGATGATGGTATTTTCCTACCAATCTACCCCCCTAGGAGCATGTGCATAGTACTTTGTTTCGATATCTAATATATTTTTGCAATAAGTATGCGAGTTCTTTATGACTAATGTTGAGTCCATGGATTATATGCACTCTCACCCTTCCACCATTGCTAGCCTCTCTAGTACCGCGCAACTTTCGCCAGTACCATACACCCACCATATACCTTCCTCAAAACAGCCACTATACCTACCTATTATGGCATTTCCATAGCCATTCCGAGATATATTGCCATGCAACTTACCACCGTTCCGTTTGTTATGACACGTTTCATCATTGTCATATTGCTTTGCATGATCATGTAGTTGACATCGTATTTGTGGCAAAGCCACCTTTATAATTATTTCATACATGTCACTCTTGATTCATTGCACATCCCGGTACACCGCCGGAGGCATTCACATAGAGTCATATTTTGTTCTAAGTATCGAGTTGTAATTTTTTAATTGTAAGTAAATAAAAGTGTGATGATCATCATTATTAGAGCATTGTCCCAAGTGAGTAAAGGATGATGGAGACTATGATTCCCCCACAAGTCGGGATGAGACTCTGGACGAAAAAAGAGAAAAAAGAGGCCATAAAAAAGTAGAAAAGGCCCAAATAAAAAAATGAGAGAAAAAGAGAGGAGGGACAATGTTACTATCCTTTTACCACACTTGTGCTTCAAAGTAGCACCATGATCTTCATGATAGAGAGTCTCCTATGTTGTCACTTTCATATACTAGTGGGAATTTTACATTATAGAACTTGGCTTGTATATTCCAATGATGGGCTTCCTCAAAATGCCCTAGGTCTTCGTGAGCAAGCGAGTTGAATGCACACCCACTTAGTTTCTTTTGTTGAGATTTCATACACTTATAGCTCTAGTGCATCTGTTGCATGGAAATCCCTACTCACTCACATTGATATCTATTGATGGGCATCTCCATATCCCATTGATGCGCCTAGTTGATGTGAGACTATCTTCTCATTTTTGTCTTCTCCACAACCACCATTCTCTTCCACCTATAGTGCTATATCCATGGCTCACGCTCATGTGTTGCGTGAAGATTGAAAAAGTTTGAGAACATCAAAAGTATGAAACAATTGCTTGGCTTGTCATCGGGGTTGTGCATGATTAAATACTTTGTGTGATGAAGATAGAGCATAGCCAGACTATATGATTTTTTAGGGATAACTTTCTTTGGCCATGTTATTTTGATATGACATGATTGCTTTGTTAGTATGCTTGAAGTATTATTATTTTTATGTCAATATTAAACTTTTGTCTTGAATCTTTCGGATCTGAACATTCATGCCACAATAAAGAAAATTACATTGAGAATTATGCTAGGTAGCATTCCACATCAAAAATTCTGTTTTTATCATTTACCTACTCGAGGACGA
Source organism: Triticum urartu (assembly GCF_003073215.2). NCBI lineage: Eukaryota > Viridiplantae > Streptophyta > Magnoliopsida > Poales > Poaceae > Triticum > Triticum urartu. Next base: position 120,138,604 of record NC_053022.1, read on the forward strand.
GCAGGAATTAAGCTTGGGGATGCTTGGAACGTCTCCAATGTATCTATAATTTTTTATTGTTCCATTCTATTATATTATCTGTTTTGGATGTTTAATGGGCTTTGTTATGCACTTTTATATTATTTCTGGGACTAACCTACTAACCAAAGGCTGAGTGCAAATTGTTGTTTTTTGCCTATTTCGGTGTTTCGCAGAAAAGGAATATTAAACGGAATCCAAACAGAATGAAACCTTCGGGAGAGTTATTTTTGGAACAAACGTGATCCAGGAGACCTGGAGTGGACGTCAAGAAAGAAGCGAGGAGGCCACGAGGCAGGAGGGCACGCCCCCCACCCTCGTGGGCCGCTCGCAAGTCCACCGACCTACTTCTTCCCCCTATATATACCCATATACCCTGAAAACATCTAGGAGCACCACGAAACCCTATTTCCACCACCGCAACCTTCTGTACCCTTGAGATCCCATCTTGGGGCCTTTTCCGGCGCTCCGCCGGAGGGGGAATCGATCATGTAGGGCTTCTACATCAACACCATAGCCTCTCCGATGATGTGTGAGTAGTTTACCACAGACCTTCGGGTCCATTGTTATTAGCTAGATGGCTTCTTCTCTCTCTTTGGATCTCAATACAAAGTTCTCCTCGATTCTCTTGGAGATCTATTCGATGTAATTCTTTTTGTGGTGTGTTTGTCGAGATCCGATGAACTATGGGTTTATGATCAAGATTATCTATGAACAATATTTGATTCTTCTCTGAAATATTTTATGCATGATTTAAATATCTTTGCAAGCCTCTTCGAATTATCAGTTTGGTTTGGCCTACTAGATTGATCTTTCTTGCAATGGGAGAAGTGCTTAGCTTTGGGTTCAATCTTGCGGTGTCCTTTCCCAGTGACGGCAGGGGCAGCAAGGCACGTATTGTACTGTTGCCATCGAGGATAAAAAGATGGGGTTTATATCATATTGCTTGAGTTTATCCCTCTACATCATGTCATCTTGCCTAATGTGTTATTCTGTTCTTATGAACTTAATACTCTAGATGCATGCTGGATAGCGGTCGATGTGTGGAGTAATAGTAGTAGATGCAAAATCGTTTCGGTCTACTTGTCGCGGACGTGATGCCTATATACATGATCATGCCTTGATATTCTCATAACTATGCGCTTTTCTATCAATTGCTCGACAGTAATTTGTTCACCCACCGTAGAATTTTCTATCTTGAGAGAAGTCACTAGTGAAACCTATGGCCCCCGGGTCTATTCTCCATTGTATTTTTTCCCTATCAACTTGCTATATCTGTCGCCGTTTATTTTGCAATCTTTATTGTCTAATCTATACAACAAAAACACCAAAAATATTCATCTTATTATCTCTATCAGATCTCACTTTCGTAAGTGGCCGTGAACGGATTGACAACCCCTTTATTGCGTTGGTTGCGAGGTTCTTGTTTGTTTGTGCAGGTACGAGGGACTTGCGTGTAATCTCCTACTGGATTGATACCTTGGTTCTCAAAACTGAGGGAAATACTTACGCTACTTTGCCGCATCACCCTTTCCTCTTCAAGGGAGAACCAACGCATGCTCAAGAGGTAGCAGCGGGCTGTGGCCCGTCTAGCCCAAGCTAGATATCCAGCCCAGATATTAATTTTTTTCAAGCTGAAAATGGTTACCCCAGCTAAACTTTTTTTTTAGGAATACCCAGGCAAGGTCAACTAGTTATTCCAAGAAAATGGGCTTTAAGAAATAATAAATGGGATGTAATTATAAAAACTGGGCAGTAACTATAAAAAAATGCACAAAACACGTAATTACTTATTAAAATATTATTTTTGGATTTTGAAATTTTAATTTCATTAAACTGTTGCGCGCGCAATGTTTCGTTGGATTTTTACGTAATACAAATTTATATTGAAAATGTATTTAATCTGACTAGATATTTCAGGATAAAAATATTTCGGATCCCATCAAAATGTGGGAAATTTTATTGAATTATGTTTTGAATGGTTGGTTGAAATTATTAATCGTTGTCCTCACTAGAAAATGGGTTGTACTTTTAACAAACTGTAAATGGGCTGTAGTAAATTCCATTAGAATTCAAAAATGGGTTGTAGATTCTTACATATCGCAAATGCGCTATAAGTTCTCTGCCACACACTTGTGGGCCTACTTAGTTGACGCGTCCCCTAAAAAATAAGTAAGTTGATGCGTATGCAAGGCTTTGTCAACTTATAGTCAACACACGGTTCTACCAGTAGTTGTCGTTGGATGTCCATCCAATGGATGTTGTGCTCCTTCTTCAATCTCGGATATTCTAGCTTCAGCCGCCCAAAAAATGATTCCTCCACTAACATCTAGGGCGCACCGTTTTGGAGGCTGACCTATGGGCCTACTAAGTTGACGCGTACCAAAGGGTTTGTCAACTTAGTCAATATAAACGATTCTAGCTGCAGTGACCATATGATATCCATCAAACGGCCGTCGTGCTTCCTCAACCTCTGGTCTTCTTGCTCCAGCCGCTCAAAGCAGCGTCGGTCGTGTCGCCTGCTCCTGCCTCCCGTGGCCGGTTGTGCTGTCGCGGAGGCCTCACTGCCTCCTACTACTCCCATCGCTGGCCAGGTCATCCCTCTGCTCTTCCTGCTCCAGCCGCTCAAACAAGCATCGGTGGGATTGCCTGCTCCCCTCTCCCACGGCTGGCTGTGCTGTCGCACAGGCCTCACCGCCCCACCATACTCCCATTGTTGGCCTAGCCATCCCTCTACTCACGCACACCTGTTGTTATTCTCCGGCGAAGGTAGGAACCAGTAAGCCCTCGTACTCCCCTCCGCGTGGGAAACAACTACCGAGTCTTCCCTGGCTCCATGTCGTTCCCTTCCTAGGCCTCGCCGTCGTCCACCGCCCTGGTGCTCTCGGCACGGTGTGGTCAATGTGGTCAACGAACAACATCCATCAAAAGTGGACTGTATGTGGAGACGCTGACAGCTGGGTCCACGGCCGCACGCAAGAAAATGCCTCCTTATTACGCGCAAAATAATGATTCCTTGACCTGACAGCTGGGACCCACTGGAAGGGCCTGTGTATTTCGAGAAAAAAAATGTTCCCCCTACTGATAGGTCGGACCCACTAGCTATATCTTCACACGCAAGGAAGTGCCTCCTTATTACAAACAAAAAAATGAATACTCCCCCTGCTATCTGGGACCCACCATAGTGGGAAGCTGAATTGTGGGCCTACTAAGTTGGCGGGGACGGACGGCTTTGTCAACTTATTCAATATGAATGATTCTAGCTCCAGTGACCGTATGATGTCCATCAAATGGCCGTAGTGCTTCTTCAACCTCTGGTCTTCTTGCTCCAGCCGCCCAAAGTAGCGTCGGTCGTGCCGCATGCTCCTGCCTCCCGTGGCCAGCTGTGCTGTCGTGGAGGCCTCACCGCCCCCTACTATTCCCACCTCTGTCCAGGCCCTGCGGTGACAGCAGCCTCACACCGCAGCCGAACCAGTGAACCCTCGTACTCCTCTCCGCGTGGGCATCCACTGCTGCGTCTTCCCCGGCTCCGCGTCGTCCCCTTCCTAGGCCTCACCATCGTCCACTGCCCTGGTGCTCTCGGCACGGCATGGTCAATGTCGTCAAGGAAAAACTTCCATCTGAAGAGTACTGTACGTGGAGAGGCTGACAGTTGGGTCCACGGCCACAGCAAGGGAGTGCCTCCTTATTACGCGGAAAATAATGATTCCTCCACCTGACAGCAGGGACCCACCGGACAGGCCATCGTATGTCGCGAAAAAACATTTCACCCCTGACTGCTGGGACCCACCAGCTACATCTTCGCACGCAAGGAAGTGCGTCCATATTACAGGAAAAAAATGATTCACCCCCCTGACTGCTGGGATCCACCAGCTACATCTTCGCACGCAAGGAAGTGCCTGATAGTCGGGACCCACCTGGTCGAAGCGTACGTAGCATTGTCATTCTGGTCACGAACGTGTACATACATACTGGTCGATGTAGAGGCGCGCACGTGTCGTAATATAGGTGCGCACGTGTCATAGTAGAGGAGCGCATGTAGCATGTACACGTATGTACAGCAGCCAGGTTGCAAGAAAGTAAATACGGCCACGTACATACATACGGGCAGGGTCTCAAACGCCTACTCGCGCATACGTACGGCCAGGGCTCGTGTACATGGCTGGGTCAGAACGGAGAAACTTCGTCGTCGTCGTGTTCATGGGGAGGCAACGGAATGCGTCATGTTCATGGGGAGGCAACAGAACACGTGCTGTTCATCGGGAGCCAACCGGCTTGTACAGAACGGCCGATGGAAACGAGACCTCGCGTATCGCAAAACAGAGGAAATGGCCTTATGCCGGTCAAAACAGGATCCTGTTCATTGGGAGGGGTCTGGCGTACTGCAAAACAGAGGAAACAAACTTCTCTTGGTCGAAACGGGGTCCTTTTGATCGGGAGGGGTGTGGCGTACCGCAAAACGGGACTCCACAGGATACTGTTCATCTCCACAGTCAACCTCCTCCAACCTCCACGGGCTATTGTTCATCCACTGTCGACCTCCTCCAGCCTCCACCTGCGACTGTTCATCTACGGGCTCCTGTTCATCTAGCCTCCACCGCGCGCTCCTCCACCGGCTACTGTTCAACCAACCCTCTCCACGGGGTCCTGTTCAACCACCACTCTCCACGAGGTCCTGTTCAACCACCCCTCCACGGGCTACTTTTCAACCAGCCCTCCACGGGGTCGTCTTGTTCATCCAGCCCTCCACGGGGTCCTGTTCATCCACCCCTCCACGGGGTCCTGTTCATCCACCGGCTCGATCGATCGGGGTCCTGTTCATCCAGCGGCAATGGCCTCTACTACCACAGGGTCCTGTTCATCCAACCCCCCATCGGGAACTGTTCATCCAACCCCCCCCCCCAACAACGCTCACTGTTCATCCAGGGAAGGAGGCAGCATGGTTCGATCGGCTTCAATTAGCAGCAGTAGCGAAGGAATCACTCGGGTTCAGTTAACAGCAAGGGATCGATCGCCCGCTCAGGTTCAGTAATGCATAGCCTGCAGTGCAATCGCTCGGGTTCAGTTAGAGCCCAATGCCTCGCTCGGGTTCAGTTAGAGCCCAACGCCTCGCACCCATGCACGTACGTGTACGAGAGAAACGCGCATCGCTCGGCCCCCGACCACCCACCGTAACCGGGAACTCCCCGATATTTTCCTCGCCCTCGCTTCTAACATGGTTTTTTCCATCATGGACGGCCCAAAGAATGTCATGCAGCTGCGTCTCTGGCCCGCCCAGTACAAAAAGCCCATTTTCTGTCATGGTTTTTTGTCATAGAAGTAGGAGCCCACCACATCTATGATGATACCGGGTTTTGTCATAATTATCGTCATAGAAGTGTCATAAGCATGACAGAAAAAAAATTCGGCCCAAAATGTCATGGATGTGTCTTTTTTTGTAGTGATGCAATATGTTGAAGATTCTGCTCAACCACTGAGCATGGCCGATGATGAAGAGGCAGTCATGGGCACAACAGATGAGTCAATGGCTGCAAATGCCAAGGGCCCAATGGTAGGCCCATCCTCCAGCAAAAGAAAGAGATCTGAACAAAATCCAGACGAGCAAGAACAAGATGCCTCGAAGAAAAGGAAATGTGGCAGACAACCTTCACAAATTCAGCTCAGTATATCTGTCATGATAACTATAACACTGTTCCAGGAGAAACAACTCAAGAAAAGAGAAGGCGTATGCAAAAGATTTGACATCAGTGGGTACGCAAGTTGTTTAACTATGAAATGATTCATCCTCGGTATGCCAAGAACTTTGCCTTCCATCCTCAGTGGGGTGAAATTGGCCTTGTCCGAGCATGTGATCCCCAAGAGAGACTAGTGCCACTACCAAATGCTCATGAGTCGTCCCTTATGACACCTGACTCCTATCCCGATGAAAAGGCCAAGCGCCTGAAGAATGCGGAAAAGAGAGCCAAGAAGGTTGAAAAGGAAAGAGCTTGGGAAGAAGAAAATCGTCATCTTATCAAATTTTACATCGAAAAGAAAAAGGCTAAATGAAAATCAGAATGGCGCTCAAAGCGTAAACATGATCCTAGCTCTGTTGCTTTCAAGAAAAAGAGGCCAGCTGCACCAGTTGATAAAAATGATGAAAGTGAATGCTACAATCAAGATCATCATGCACTCACAAGGGAAGAAGTTGACGCAACTCTCTCCGAACAAGTGAACATCACTACTTCCACCATACTGCCTGATCTTCGAGCTCGTGCTGTCCCAATAGCACCTCCGAAGAAGATCACTTTGAGGATAAAAACACCTCGTACCACTGTCACTCTGGTGGATCATGTGGATACAACCCCTCATCATGAGGCGATTAACATGCAAGATTTGGTTGTTGATGCTCCAGTAAGCACAGCTTAGCCAGGAGAGAAAATTCCAAAACCAAAGGTGAAGAAAATCACAGCTCCTTCTGCCGAGCAAAGTGCTTCATGAGCTGATGTTCTGAAAGAAAAGGCTACTAAATTTGCTCCCACCTTGACTCAACCATTGGCTTCTACGCCTCCAACCGAGAAAAATCCGGTGCAAACTGCTCCTGTTGCACAGACTGATGACCACTCTAATGCCCCTCATTATTTCAATCAAGTGTTCATTATGGAGTAGCTTGACAAATTTGTGGAAAACTTATTCGATGGAGAAGTAGAATCTTTACCGATCCCTCCTGAAGTCGTTACTCAAGCTTCTACTCTGGTTCAAGATATGAGAGAAGATTCTGTTGAGATCAATAACCTCACTGCCTAGCTTAATGATCTTGATAACCGTATGAAAGCTGCAACCTCCAAGTTTGTCATCAAGCAACTTGAGGAATCATACGTGGATGTCAATCATGCCTTAACTATCCTTCAGAATAGGTGATTGGGATTTCATTCTGACCTAGATCAAATTGTTCGCAAGATGTGCCTCGATCATCAAGCCCAAGCCACTGGCTACAATGATCTTGTCAAAGGGCATAATGATCAATCTACTCAGCCAAAGCATAAGAAAAAGAAGAAAATTGCGAAGAAGAATGCTCCTCCTCCTATGAAAGAAAAGTCTCTAGAAGCTGTGCCATAGAAGGAAAACTCACCGGAGCCTGCTATTGGTGTCAAAACCGGCGAATCTCGGGTAGGGGGTCCCGAACTTTGCGTCTAGGATCGATGGTAACAGGAGACGGGGGACACAATGTTTACCCAGGTTCGGGCCCTCTCTATGGAGGTAATACCCTACTTCCTGCTTGATTGATCTTGATGAATACGAGTATTACAAGAGTTGATCTACCACGAGATCATAATGGCTAAACCCTAAAAATCTAGCCTGGCTATGATTACCAGGATCTATCTACGGACCTAGCCCTCCGGTTTATATAGACATGGAAGGGATCTAGGGTTACATAAGGTCGGTTACAGAGAAAGGAATCTTCATAGTTGATCGCCAAGCTTACCTTCCACGCCAAGGAGAGTCCTATCCGGACACGGGTAGAGTCTTCGGTCTTCGTATCTTTACGGCCCATCAATCCAGCCCATATCCAATAGATCAGACACCCGAGGACCCCTTAGTCCATGACTCCCTCACATGCAATTCCCTCGCCAATTCATGAACCAGTCACAATTAAATGCTCCTACCACGCCAAGGCCAACTGTAACAGTGCTTGTGATCTCCCCTGTTCATGAAGCAAATACTTCTCAGCCAAATGTATCAGAAGAAGGTGAAATTCCTCAGTATAATCATAAAGAGTCTCCAGCTTGCGTCGAACCAAATGAATCGATCCCTCCCTCTTCACCTCAACCGTCTGGCGAAGAACATCCCCATCAGTCCCCAGCGCCTGATAAAGCTTCAACGTCACCTACAAAAGTGTCTGCTCCCTCTCCACTGCGAATTTCACTCGACACTACGAAAATAAATACGGATGTTGATCCTTCTACAGTGAAACCTGTTTCTGCTCATCATTCAGATTCTGTAGTTTACGGCGATGAAGTGATTTCCATTGAAGATGAGCTCAAATATCCATATCCTCATGAACAACTGCCTTTATTTCTATTGGCGTTGGCGTCAAAGGGCCACTCTACAATCGGAACAATCATCCTCTTTTCTTTCAAGAGAGTCCCTACAACAAGCCTCGCACCACTGAATCTCCTCGGTTTTGGACTCAAGAACAGGCTATATTTTACTCTCAGATCCTATATGACAGCCGCAAGATATTTCCTCATGAGTTCTCGGACATCGCTGCTATGAAGAACATTGGCTGCTTTAATCAAGTTTTGCAAGATATCGAAGATTTTGACCTCACACATGTCTTCGAATTTTAGCACCCGTGGAACAAAGAAACAATACTTGAATTATATGCCACTTTATACATCTCTGGTGATAAATCTAATAGCACCAAGTGGATCATGGAATGGATGACTGAAGGGAAACGTATAAAATGCTCTGCAATAGACTTTGTCTCACACTTCCATTTCCCTCGGTTCGAGCATGGCAAGACTGAAATTCGAGTACACAACATTGACGCCATTTTTGATGAAGATTTCCATTGCACCATGGACCAAGAAAAAAATCCGTGACTACAATGGTCATCCCTTGCCCGAGCATTTGACTTTTGATAATTAGACTCTATACCACATGGTCACTTATACCATTTGTCCTCTGGCTGGGATGAATTCTAACAATGTTATATCTGATGTTCTTCGAAATACCATTCATGATATCACCCAAGGATATATCTTTGATGTCGAAGACATGTTTTTGCGTATACTAATGGACTCTGCTCAGCATCCAAAAACCATCAAAGTATTTGCACATTGGATTCAGAAAGTGGTTGACTATGCAATGCACACCAAATATTTGGCAAAAGTGAGTCACAAAAGCTTCATTCCTCCTATACGTGATACACTGCGAGTCATGAAAGATTTATCTTCAGGCAAAGTACCAGTGTCTGGTCGTCTAGATTATCAAATACATTCAATGGGCCACAGCTACCTCAGCGTGATAGACAACCAACTACTCAACCTCCTTCACACCTTGAAGTGAGTTTGCATACTCAACAGCTGATGTTACAGCATATGGCTGAGGATCGCCGAGAGAAAGAACATCTGGCCGCCAAACTAAATGCCATCAACAACCGTACGAAAGTTGTGCATGTGATTACGGCTAAAAATAATAAGTGCCTACGGAAATTACTTTGAAAATTCTTCTCCAATAAACAACTTAGTAACTCCGATCTTAAAGAACTCTATGAGTATATTGATCAAGGTTTCTCTGCTGAAGATTTTCAAGATCGTATCACTCCACCTCTGCCAGCTCGTGAGCCAACAACTGATTTACTTCGGTTTCAGCTGTGCAAGTTGCTCGACGAATCAGAAGCTACCTCACCAACTGAGAAACTAGCTGAAGGAAATGTGCTATCTCGCAAGAATCAACAAGATGATCCCAATGTGCCTTCCTCCTCTCAGCCCCAAGCCAGTCATGAAGGAACATCTGCTGTTGCTGACGATGAAGATATTCCAGCCACTTTCGAATCTGAAACCTCTTTGGCCAGTTCTTCTGGATATACCTCAGAGTGAATCAAGTTCACCTCTTTTGCACTCATGTTCTTCGTCACCTTTTTGACACTAGTTGACAAAAAGGGGGAGAATTACATCGAGTTTTGACATATTTGCTCTAATAGATTTGGTCTCTGTGTTTAGTTGGTCTGGTTTTATGAGACTTTTGAGCTCTATGGCTTAAAGACTATCTGTACTCCGATGTAAAACTTCTGTGTTATAATATTAATAACCTCGCCTGCTCCACTATTTCTCTCTAAGCATTTATTTTGCATGTGGAATTATTATCGAAAGTTATGAATGATTGCACTACAGTCTTGATGGATTATATATCATTAGTGCAAATCATTACCTCGAATGATTGAAAAATCCTCCACATACTTCAATGAATTGCAGAAAAAATTATTTCATATTTCTGACCCTGCATACAACTAGGGGGAGTATATTTAATCATCGAGCCAAATAACGCAAATTAACTCTTGTTCGATCTATTCTTTCACTTATCTATCTTCAGTTTGATGATTATCTATTTTGTCAACAACCGTCCAAAAAGGGGGAGATGTTGGTGCAATGATAGGCCCCTTATGTTTTGAAGTTTGTTGACATAAACAGTATGGGACTTATGTGTTTGCTAGTGCACACAGAGTAACAGGTCCCTGAGATATCAAGGAGTTTGATGCAAACGACGAAGAAATCTCCCTACATTGCAGCGAAAGGTTATCACCGAAAATGATGTTAACAAGCATGACCCCTAAAAATTGTTGAAGTGTAGCAATTGGTTCAGTGTCTGTCCGAAGAAAATGACTGCGCCCGAGAACAATGAAGACGAAGTGAAGACATAGCATTTATTTCATTGTTCTTCTTCTTTCATTGGGTCATAGGACCACCGTACTATTAATAGGGGTGTAACGTCCGATACTTTGATTCTCCGATGCTAAACCAAAATCATATGAAAGTTGTGAGAGAAATCTCTTTGTGTTCCGAGCAAATACTTGCCAGCAAGAGACTGTGATCTTCTTCGCTGCGAGAGATTTATCTCAGACTGAGGAGTTAGCATTACTTGTTCCTCAAGTAATGTTGTTGTTGCTCCAAAATCCGACCATTGTGAATGTGTGGGTTGGCCATTAGCTGGACAGCGTGTCCAAAATGGTATTTTCCCATATGGGAAGGCTGCGGCTATAAATAGCCACCCCGCGTCGGCTTTGTCAGGCGGCTGCTCCATTTGATTCTGAGAAGATTGTTGAGCAACCCACTCTCTAAGCGATTTGAGTTTAAAATCCACTGAGAGAAACCCCTAGAGCCGAAGAATTAGATAGTTGTTCAGCATCACCCGGATCAAGTCTAGTATGCTCCACCTATTACTCTTGAGAGTTGCGACAGTTAGGTGTCAATTTCTTCAGAGACCAAGAGTGGTTGTTGTTCTCGAAGAAGTCTGTATAGGTTCGGAGATCGCCTTCAAGTATCTATCACGAGTAATCGGCATCGGTTGACGAATCAATTGTCGAGAAGAATAGGGTGAAGAGAGTTTATCTTCCGTGTTAAGTCATAGCCCCTCCAACCATATGTAGTCCTTGTGCAGAAGGACGAATTGGTCGAAAAAATTCCTTGTCGCCATCAAGCACTACTGGTTATCTCTGTTACCCATGTTTCCGTTTGACATGTTTTCCATCATGTGATTTGTTTCGATGCATGTTTACTTTCCATTAGGCACTTAGTTTTAGCTCATTGTAGTTTGTTTTTCATTCGTTTTTGCTGCTGGGTTCTGAGAGTTTTGAGTTTTCCGAAGAAATTTTAAAACTCCCATTCACCCCATCCTCTGGTAAACATACTTCGTTCCTACACCTCCTTTCAAGCCACAACCTTCACCTTCTTATAATGCCTCGCGAGGCCCCTCATGAAGGCCCTCTACCGACGAAGTATGGTCATCTGCGCCACGCACGTACGAGCATGTGATGATGGCTCCCTGGGCAGCGTATTGCACCACAGATATTCTCCCTCTTCTTCCCTCGTACAGGGTGGTCAGTGCCAAGGTACCAGCTCTGTAGCAACGTACAGGGGAGGGGAGCGCTCATGGCTACTGTAGATGACCGCGGGAGGGGAAGGCTCTGCTCGCGCCCATCCCAGGAACAATTCCCATTGTATCGCCCTGCGACTGCTGATGCATGTAACAAAAGGGAGAGGAGGGATCATGAGTGATGTCCCCTGGATTCATGATTCCCGAGAGGATCTTTACGATATAGCAGAGAGGCTTCTTGGGACCTCGGGGGCGAGTGTTTTTCGACCTCTCCCGAGACCATCCTTCCCGGGAGTGTTAACCCCGAGGGCCGCTGTGCCACAGGGGCACAGTCAAGCCCAAGGCCATCGGCCCGTGGTACCCTGGTTCCCATGGGGCAGACAACAACCATTGGGGATGGAAAACAATAAAGGGTCTGAAAGTGTGTCCTTTTCAAGGATGTGCGGAAAGTAGTGTTGTACCACCACTCTGCCAATGCCAACCAATTGTGTCACTTCCTTGGTTGGTGAAAACAAATGCATCTTAAATAATTTTCCGGACAACGATTCACTCTTTCAATCTTGCCATCATACTAGGGATGGTAACTAGTGCTTAAACGGAGCTTGATCTTTAGGGAATTAATAAGTTGTTGGCATAGCTTGCTAGTAAATATCATGGCTCTAATAATGACAATCATACAAGGCATGCCATGTAACTTGAACATTGCACCAGAGAATTCTTTGGCTATATATTGTACTATGACGGGGTGTTTCATGGCAATAAAATGTGCATGCTTGGTAAATCTATTCACCACCACAAGTATCAGGTCCTTGTTGATAGATGACGGCAGTCCTTCCACAAAGTATGTCCATGATAATGTATGGCCATGCAGAGTCATGGATAGGAAGGGTAGTCCAGGGAAGGGTGTGTGTTTAGCCTTGTTTATGTGACAAGTAGGACAATTTTTCACAAAGTCAATAACTTGCTATTTCAAGCCATGCCAATGAAATATGAGTGTCACTCTCTGATAAGTGACCTTTTCATCAGAATACCCTCCTAATTTAGATTTGTGGAAAGTAATTATGTCCTGCCTGAGAGGAGTGTGAGAGCCCACCACAATTTTATTGTCATTTCTCATAAAACAGAAGTGCAACATACTGTTTGAATTGTGGCAAATGATTATATTCATATTGCATCTCTATTTGCCTTGACAATGATCATTGCCCATAGGTTTCTTTTGTGATTTCTGACTGCATCCAGGAAAGTTAAGCAAAGTAATTGAAACTGCAAGCAAGATGATAAACAACGCCATGAGCAACATGTCTAACAGAAAGCCCAAAGCTAAATGAATTGGCACAGAAAGACGAACTGAAAGCCAAAAGTTAAGCAAACTATTTGAAACATAAAATGGAAGCTAAGTGAACTATTTCAAGAAACCAACTATAGCGATCAGTGCAAAGACATTTCTCGTAAATGGTTTGCAACTAATTGTGTTTGTATGTTTACAAACGACAGAGTCTCGCTGGCTAGGACAACCCAACTAAAAGGATGTGGATGTTGCCTAGAGGGGGTGGGTTGGGGTGGGATGAATATACGCTTTGAAAAAATTATTGTTTGGGCTTGAACAAATGCCGAATAAAACTAGTGTTTAATTTGTCAAGCACAAAACCTAAATATACTAGGCCCAACTATGTGCACCAATAAACTTATGCTATGCAAGATAAACAACTAAGTGATAGCAAGATATATAACTTCAAGCGCGAAGGCTACCACAAATTAAGTGCATAAGTAAAGAGCTCGGTTAAGAGATAACCAAGGCACGTAGAGATGACGATGTATCCCGAAGTTCACACCCTGGCATATGCTAATCTCCATTTGGAGTGGTGTGGAGGCATAATGCTCCACAAAATGCCACTAGGGCCACCGTATTCTCCTCACGCCCTTGCAAAATGCAAGGTGTCGTGATTCCACTAAGGGACCTTGAGGGCAGTCAACGAATCCATACAATTGGTGACCTTTGGGGGCGGTCACCAAACCTGTACAAATTTCTTGGGGCAATCTCCACAACTTAATTGGAGACGCCAGAGATTTCCCAGAGCTTTACACCACAATGATCGAGCGCCGCGACACCACCAACTGTCTAGGGTGCCCAAGCACCCAAGAGGTGCAAGCTCTAGGGTGCCCAAACACCCAAGATTAATAAGTTTTCACTTCCATGTGTCACTGTGAAGAACTCAAACCAATGCAACTAATGCAATGGCAAGAACACACGAAGTGCTCAAGTCCCGCACTCTCAAATCCCACCAAAACAACGAAAGCTATATATGGAGGAAGATGAGAGGAAGAACAAGGAGAACTCAAAAGAACTCGAAGATCTAGATCCATAAGGTTCCCCTCTCTTAGAGGAAATGATTCGTGGAAATATGGATCTAGATCTCCTCTCTCTTTTCCCTAAAAAATAATCAAAAATATGGGAGGAGTAGAGAGAAATCCAAGATTTTGGAGGTCAACAACGGAGGAGCAAGCTTTCTCAAATTTGTTGGGGTCATTGGGGAAGAAGACCCCTTTTATAGTGGGTACAAGAATCCAGCTGTTATGTTCTCGAACTGCCTTAAGCAGTACTACCGCTAAGTACAGGGTAGTCGCCGAGACCCACTGAGGACTAGCACGAAACTGGTGCGGTAGTACTGCCAGAGCGGTACTACCGCCTTAGATAAGTGGTACTACTGCGAATTAGCCGGTGGGTAATAGAGACTTCCACAGTAATGTGCGTGGTACTGTAGCGGAAGTACCGCACAAGCGGTACTACCGCTAATTCTAGATGGGGTAACATAGAGAACCACGGTAGTGTGCGCGGTACTCCAACTAAAGTATCGCACAAGCGGTACTACCACGAATTCCAGAAAGGTAACAGCGACCCTCCTGGTAGTAACCACGACACACCAGCGGAAGTACCGCAAAAGTTGAACTACCATGGTAGCCAGCGGTACCACCGTCGATTACCATTAGGAATTGCTAGAACACAACAGTGGAGAATGAGTAAGACCAAAACTGCCATAACTTCTGCAAACGAACTATGATTTCGACAAACTCAAGCTTGATAGAAGGCTAACGAAAGGAGTTGTGAAATCTTCAGAAGTTGCAAGAGAAATATGCCAATGATATAGAGGTGTGAAACCTCCATTTGTGAAGAACCAGCAAGAATTCCAACATCGAAAACACAATAGATGATGCATACAAAATCCATTTTCGATGAACTTGAGCTTGTCATGAAGATGACCACAAGCTCATAAACTTGCAAAGAGAAAAACTAAACAAGAACCAAGAAAGACGATGCCAAGGATGAAAAGGTTTGAGCTTTCTATGAACGATACGATCAAGCTACTCACTCCAGAGCCCCCCTTGATAGTATGGCTATCGATCCTATAACCCGGTCTCTCGACTAACACCATGAGACCAGTGAAATAGAAAACCTATGAAGGATAAACCTTTGCCTTGCGGATAATCCCCTTGAGTTAGATGATGATTATCTTAACCTTCTCAAATTGGACAACCTTTCTTGATTGCGCTCACTCCATGAAGACTAGTGAATTTCTCCCGCATACTCCGCTATGGGTGAGCCTCACTTCAGCACATCTTCACAAGTCCATTATCGCCAGAATGGATGGCAAGCTTCAAGCATGTGATCACTTCATGATGATCCGCTTGAATTTGCACAACTTAACCTTGATGAAGATCACCACTTGATGTCATCCTCCATGGGTTATATGAGATCTTTCTCTTTATGCAAGCCCATGCAAAAATACCTAACCCCAGATAGAAACCTCTTAGAGAACATGGGTTAGTACACAAAGTGTAATGGGAAATTCTGACCATACCAAGAGATCACTTGATTCCACTCGGTACATCTTCTACACTTTGTGTGTTGATCAACTTGAATCAACTCTTAGCTTTTACTCTTGATCACCCATGCATCTTATCTTCTCTCTTCATTAAGATGATGTCTTGAAGGTAAACATGAATGTTCACACAATCTTCTTCTTCAAGACATGTTTGAATAGGTTCAACACTCATATGACCAATCTTTGGGTAACTCCTTGAATAACACCTTGGTCAACACATAATCTCCTTCTTTCAACCTTTAATCCAACATATGGTCTTCAAGCATTTCCTATGGACAAACCCTTCAAATATAACTCAAAGCAACCATTAGTCCATTGCGATTTGATACGTCCATTTTGCATCATGTTTTCCTACTGTTATTTATAATGTTTTTATCCATAATAATGATTTTTGGAGTAATTCGAATGCCTTTTCTCTCATAATATGCAAGGTATACACAAAGAGGGAGAATTCCGGCAGCTAGAAATCTGGACCTGAAAAAGCTACGTCAGGCTACCTATTCTGCCCAACTCCAAATGAGCTGAAACTTCATGAGGTTTTTTTATGGAATATTTAAGAATTATTGGAGCAAATAACTACTGGAGGGGCGCACCAGGTGGGCACAACCCACCTGGGTGCACCAGGGAGCCCAGGCGCGCCCTGGTGGGTTGTGCTCACCCAGGCCCACCTCCGGTGCCCATCTTCTAGTATATACGTCATTTTGACCTAGAAAAAATGAGGAGAGGACTTTCGCAACAGAGCGTCGTTGCCTCGAGGCGGAACTTGGGCAGGAGCACTTTTGCCCTCCGGTGGAGCGATTCCGCCAGGGGAACTTCCCTCCTGGAGGGGGAAATCATTGTCATCATCATCACCAACAACTCTCCCATCTTGGGGAGGGCAATCTCCATCAACATATTCAACAACACCATCTCATCTCAAACCCTAGTATATGTTGTGTTCAATCTCGTTAACAGAACTATAGATTGGTGCTTGTGGGTGACTAGTAGTGTTGATTACATCTTGTAGTTGATTACTATATGGTTTATTTGGTGGAAGATTATATGTTCAGATCCAATATGCTATTTAATACTCCTTTGATCATGAGCATGTTTATCATTTGTGAGTAGTTACTTTTGTTCTTGAGGTGACGAGAGAAACCATGTTGCAAGTAATCATGTGAACTTGATATGTGTTTGATATTTTGATAGTATGTATGTTGTGATTCCCTTAGTGGTGTCATGTGAACGTCGACTACATGACACTTCACCATATTTGGGCCTAAGGGAATCCATTGTGGAGTAGCAATTAGATGACACTACAAAAAAAGACACTTCTGTGATGATACGTGTTTGTCACAGTAGGTCACATTTTCTGTCATGCATGTACATCCATGACGATTTTATGACAGAATCAAGATAGTCATACATGTGCTGTCGTAGAAGTGTTCCATGACATTACCAAAATTATCATCACAGAAGTGTCCACTTCCATGATGATAAATGGGCATCATGAAAGTGCTTTCGTCAAGGGTGACCGACACGTGGCATCCACCGTAACCGGTCGCCGTTAAGCTATCGGGTCTGGTTTCGGATCCGATAACCCATTAACAGCCTGGACCAATGGGGATTTTCCACGTGTAAAATTCTCATTGACCGGAGGAAACACGTGTTGGATCACTGTTGGGACAGATATTATCCACTCATTGGACAAGAGGCGCCTATGATAGGTCGATACGTGGCATGGCCCAATAGTGGCCCATTCCGTGAAAAAGGCCGCCCCAGTAAAAACTAGTAGCCCGGCCCGTATAATGCCTACTTGTGTCAAGTCCATTTAAGCCCACGACCCATATGAGATGTGCCAATTCGGCCTGTCAACGGCCCGTTAAAGATTTGACACCATTGCAGGACATCATCAGTTCGAGCCCGTTAACAGCCTGCTATATATTAGGGCGCAATATCGGCCCGATGTGATTTCGGCCTGTTAACGGCCCATTCAAGGGATGGGCCAATTTTCAGGATGTACATCTTTCGGCCTTTTAGTGACCCATTTAAGTGTTGGGACAATTTCCGGCCCGGTGTGTCTTTCAGCATGTTGATGGCCCATAAATGAGTTAGGCCATTTGTAGTCAGACCTTAGTTTTGGCCTTTTAGCGACCCATTTAAATGTTGGGCCAATTCCCGGCCCGGTGTGTCTTTCAGCCTGTTGACGGCCCATAAATCAGTTGGGCCATTTGTAGTCGGACCTGAGTTTTGGCCTTTTAACGGCCCATGATCTTCATGGTCCAATACCGGCCTGGTTTCTCTTTTGGCCTGCTAAAGGCCCACAACACAGTTGGGCCATTTACTGTACGACCTGACTTTCGGCCTCTTAGCGGCCCATGCTCTTCATGGTCCAGTACGAGCCCGATGTCTCTTTCGGCCTTCTAAAGGCCCACAGTATAGTTGGGCCATATGTAGCCCGACCTTAGTAACGGCCTGTTAACGGCGCGTGAAATCAAATGGGCCCACCTGTCGCCCGCTTCGATGTCATCCTGTTAATGACTCGGGAGGTAAGAGGGCTGACCATTAACTTTCGTCCTGGTAACGGCCCATTAACTTAATGGGCCCACTAAAGTTCTTACATGTCTTTAGGCCCAATTAGATAATTTGAGCCCATTACGACGAGCAATTATGCCCATGACCAAAACCGATCAAGCAAAGGTATGGCATACAAGGAAAAACGTTGCACATCTAGCATATATTACAGGAAATTACATCCACTAGGCAATCAAAGATTGATGCCAGTGCAAATAAATGAACAGAACCTAACGATCTACAACGTCACAATCTGCAAACTCAGCGCGGATGATGCCCATAAGCATGTGGGCAAGTTCTTGCTGCTTTGTACACTATCTCTAAAAACATTAATCGGTTGTTGTTGCGCATGAATGTGCACCTATGATTCCTCCACCATTCCCATCAGTGCTTCAGCCATTAATTGGTTCACAAACATACATTTTTTCCGTTGCATTTGAGACAGATGAAACTGAACAGATTCAGATGGCAATTTTGGCAGGCTTGTATTATTGATAGTGGATAGTGTCTCGACCACTGCATCATAACATAAATTAGGAGGGGAACCGAACAGATTAATCATGAGTTATTGCCATATTACCTGGCCTAGATTTATTGGAAAGAAACAATGGGGTTGCCTTGCTGTTTTCAGAGTTTGTCTTCTTATCTTCAGCAGCCTGCACCAAATTAACACACTAGCATTGCTATCATTGGCCAAGTCAGATAATAGGAAAGCAACATTGACACAACGAACGTTTGGGAAACTAGCCTACACCAAATTAACACAATATGGCACAACTATCATCAGCCAGGTAAGGTAATACGAAAGCAACATTGACAAAATGAATGAATGGGCAACCAGAGCAGCATTACAATTCAGTAATGTGCATGATATGAGATAGTACACTCATGCAGCTCAGTATGCAAAACTACCAGGCAGTTTTACTTACAAAAATCAACATTGGCGCCTTTAACATTTTGCTACAACTAATTTTAGATCAGATAAAGCTTGGATTCACGCAGATTAACAAAATACATGCTGATGTAAAAACATAGTGATATACAATAGGTACTTACATCAGCATTGGAGCACAGAGAATTCCTGCAAGATATTTTCCTCGAATACGATCCCAATGGAGGAAGTCTTCTATCATTTAACCTTATTTTCTAAAAGAGAGATGTGTAAGAAACATGTAGAAAATATCATCAGAATGCTAAAAAAATCATGATGCGAGGATACGCACACGCTTCTTAGAATGGAGTTGACATATTTTTGCTGGACTGGAGCGGACTAGTTCTTTGGCCACTGGAATTTGCTTATTATCAGTGGGAGTTGGGTTTCTCTGTGCTGGAGCTGTATCTATGAAAACTGGAGTTGTTTTATTATCTCCTGGCGTTTGGATCTTTTGCAAAGACCTGGTTTGTAACCCTTCATATTATAACATATACGTCTTCCCCTTGCATGCCTTATATAGAAGAATGGTGCTTCAATTATAAAACATGCTACAACAGAGATGGAATAGGTGCTGAAGAATAGAAAGGCATGACATATTGACATGTAGTCCCTCCATCCAGAAATAAATGGATGGGTCTAGGTGTATTTCAGTTCTAGATACATCCAGTTTTATCCATTTCTGTGACATGTAATCCGGACGGAGGGAGTATGATGTAAGAGCTAGGGATACGATAGGACAACAGTGTAAAAAACACTACTTGAATGTAAAACTGTATGCTAGCGGAATACATACAGAAAAACACTAAGGCAACATATGCGTGTATGATTGGGAAACTAAGATGGCATTGCAAGAGACCACTAGAACAACACTTCAATGTAAAAAAACATGGTATGGTAGACAGATGAAGTACATACTGATGAATAACAATGCATAAGATATTGAGAAGCATGATGTCCAAACTAAGCAGATGGCATTGCGATAGAGTAGAATGATAGTACTTGAATTTGAAAACATGTTATCATGAATGGAATAGGTACTGAAAAACAGGAAGGCATGCCATATTTACATGCATGATTAGCAGGCTAAGCACAAGGCATTGCAACAGAGTAGATGCACTCCAGGACATTATATGCATGTTGTACCCATATCAAGGGCCAAGTTAGAGCAAGGACCTTATGGGGTGAATAGGATTCATCATCTTTATGCAAGTCTTGTGAAGAACTGCCTTTACATGTTCCATCATATTGGGTATCATTGACGTCAAGTTTGTTGGCCATTACA
This sequence comes from Triticum urartu, assembly GCF_003073215.2. Classification (NCBI taxonomy): domain Eukaryota; kingdom Viridiplantae; phylum Streptophyta; class Magnoliopsida; order Poales; family Poaceae; genus Triticum; species Triticum urartu. The sequence goes on from NC_053022.1 coordinate 120,158,849, forward strand.
TTGCTCCGTGAGGTTCTTGTGGATAAATCAATGTGTGAAATTATATCTGACATGCATGGAAGACAACTAGTAGTTAGATTTATGTAATGAGTTCCTGTAGGAGATGACATAAATAGTAGGACTAGGGTTAACTAGCAGCAACAGGTCTCAAGAACTAAAGGGAGAACACAGATGAAAGATACATAATATGTATCGTTTGTACTCGAGATTAACTAGATGGCACACAAAAGTATTAAGGAACAACATAGGTTATACTAGAAGTGGTATAATACTATAATCACCAGCCTGTGGGATAGCATTGGATGATGGATGATAACTATGGAACATCATTACCTAAAGAACAAGTCTCTTAGCTGAACTATGGAACAGCGTTAACTCATGAACAAGACCTGTAAGAGATCACCATGAATATACAGTGAAATGTGATAATCTATTTTCCATGCTTAGATGAATAACAAAGCCATAAATGTTGTACACAAGTAAGATGAGGGTACAACCTATCTGGCCGCCATCTATAGGAGTGAGAATCATGTGCTGACTTGTCGATGGCCCTGTAGTTGTTGTGGTTGTCCATGTCGGGCACGCGCATTCGATGCAGGGAACTGTTGAGTGGGGACTATAGCTCCTTTCTGGTGTATGCTTCCCTTGTTGGAGCAGCTGTGGTGAGTCGGAAGACGGTGTGGGTGAAGATGCAGAACACGCATAATGTTAAGAACGACACATCTATCTGATTTGAAGAAATACCCTAAGAGATCAACAGCAAGGTACGAGAGTGGTCACATGTCTATTGACTGAAGACTAAATTGGGGTCACACGATTTTATTTTATTTTGGTACTGTCTGATCTACGCCGGATGGCTTGATGTCCGTCTTGTGCCTCCCGGCTGACACTATTCAGAATCTTCCTCGAAGAGCCAGCGACCACCGGCAGAGCATCCTGCCTCCTCCATCCGTGGCCCTGACCAAAACCCCGCTCCCCGCCCCACCGCACTGCCATGGTTGCGCCGCCCCCAGCCCAAGACTCGCCGTCATCCAGATCTGGCGGTGGCAATACCTTCAACCCACACAACTCTAAGATAGCCATCTAAGCGATGCTTTCGCGGTGAACTTGCGCCCCCGCACCCTTTCGTTATACACCAGCCAACCGGCAGCCTAGGAGCTCCCCCGGCTCGAGGGGTGCTGCTTCCCATTGGGAATCGATTGGCCCAGAATAAAAATTCAGACAACTGACGCCTAAATAAAGTGATTTGAGATGAAGGTGCGACCTATCTGGCGACCCGGTGAAGTAGGCAGCTCCAGCTGCCTAGTCGGTGAGGCCGGTGTGGTTGCGGTGGCTACAGGTGGCAGGGAAGCAGAGATGTTGTGATGGTCGACGGCTATGGGGAAGCAGCATCGGGGCTCTGGACGGGTCCAAAGTTGGAGCCGCTCCGGCGCCGTGAACAACAGCGGGGGTGAATCGGCTCCAGTACAGTTCACGCGGCCGTCGTCGAGGCAGCTCCGGCAGCACGGAGTAAGAGGCACATGGCCCAGTGCACGACGGCAAATGGGTAGAGTCTCCGGGATTAGAGAGGAGGGCAGCTGTGAATTTGGTGCGATGGGGGCGCCATGGAGGAGGGGCTGAGGTTTCGCGGCTCTGGACAAGGGAGCTTCTGGGGAGAAGGTGATTTGGCACCCACGAGGTATGGATGGGGAATTGGGAGGGGGAACCATGTCTTACGGACGCACTTGTCTGAAATGTGGGGGGGTTACAGTTCTACCCCTGCCTTTAGGCTTCTCAGCTTGGGTCTGTGTACTGAGTGTCGGGGATATTATAGTAACTTTGCTTCCCCCAAATAGTGGGCGCGAGCAATTTTGGGCGAGGAGGGCGTGTTTTGAAATATAGTGGGAGCGAGCAATTTCGGCCGAGGAGGGCGTGTTTTCAAATACAGTGGGTGCGAGCGATTTCGGGCGACGAGAATGTGTTTTTAAATAGTGGGCGCGAGCTATTTCGGGCGACGAGAGGATGTTTTCCAGACCATGGTTTATGAATTATTCGGCACATGTCATTTCGGCCGAGGAGAAGCCGTGCTTGGATGAAGTTACGAACCTACCCTCGATGTACAACGGGCCAATTGATGAGTGTCCCACATAGGCCGATAATTTCACATCTCCCATTTATTTGCTCGGGCGAATTCCACCGAGCAGAGGGTGTTTAACGGTTCATTCAAATTTTGGGAGAACGAGCATCCACGTCTACCTTACCAAGTCAATTCGAATCAAATTTTGAAATATTAGCTTGCCACTTCTTTTTTAGATGGAGAGATGATGCTCGGGAGTAATGTGTTTTTATATGCTCGTTGCTAGCGATTTACTATATGACAAATAGTTGACCCACTCAAAAACGGGAATCAAACCCAAAATGAAATATCTCGATTCAATGAAATAGCTCGTTCACCAGGTCAAAATAGTGAACTAAATCCAAAATTGAACACCTCAATCGAGTAGCATGTTGTACAGTATTATAGTACTCCATGAACATATTGAAAGTCAAATTAATGAACTTGTTTGATATACGCATATCTCTGTTCATGTGTGGATTGCAGACAACATATTCTCCAATTTAAATATTTGAATGCAAGTATATATCGAAACATGGTTTATATCAGTCTTTGATGCATAAAGCGCGACCTCCCCCTCTTCTGGACTCCTGCTCTCTCTCTCTCTCTCTCTGTCTCTCTCTCTGACAATCTTCAATTCTGTCGCACGCATCCAAGACACAAACCTTTTTGGTCCCTATCCCTTTCTCTCTCTCTCTCTCTCTCTCTCTCTCTCTCTCTCTCTTTGTGTGGGGGGAGGTCTTTCTAGTTCGCATGCATATATACTCCATCTATAAGTCTCTCTCGCACACTATGTATGATTCTCTAGTCCAAGCTAAATATCTTGGGTGCACTCATCATACGCAAACAAATTCTTTGGCTCGTTTCCCGTAACTCTCTCACGCACCACTCTGTCGTCTCGGAGCTCTTCCCTCTCTCTCTCAAACTCTCCATCTACCTGGGTCACACATACACATGCATATCTCACTCACACTCGATAGACCCATCTAAAACTCTATCTCCCTCCCTCGTTCTCTCTCCATCTCACACGCACACACACGCAATCTCATGCCTAGCCAAGTATGATGGTCTCTCACTCAAATATAGGCACACGAAGTCCCCCCCCCTTATATGTGTATGACTAGCTAATCTTAGCCTCCATCACAAACATGTGCATGGTCTATCTCGATTTCTCTCGGGGCATCTTTCTATCGCGCACGCACCTCCCTCAATCTCCCACCCATATAGTCCCCTTACGATCTCGAGGGGATCTCTCTATCACAAACACACCCTCTCCCCCTCCCCATGCGTCCATGTTCTCCATGTGTCTCTCTCGACCTTTGTTCCTTGTTGGCCAGACCTCTATTGGACATGTGCTATAGGGTTGTCTCTCTCCATTGCAAACAATCACGCACTAGCTATCTTCATGTATCTCCTCACCTCTCTTTTCTATCTCGGAGATGCATGCGTGATATGTTTGCATAAGAAACGAAAAACACACACTCTCTCTCTAATTTATCGTTTGTTGTCCCTTTCCCTTTCACACACATACTCTTTTTGCACACTCACTAATTCTCCTTCACACGCACTTGATCTCTCTCGACTTAGGCACTCTCTTCGGTCCATAGCATATAGATTTATTGAAAAGTCAAACATCACAAAGTTGGACCATGTACATGGAGAAAAACATTTACATCTAGAACGACAAACATATACCATTAGATTCATCATGAGATGTAGTTTCGTATGATGTATCTTTGGTATTATAGATATAAATAACATTTGCGTAAACCTGATCAAAGTTTCCAAAGTTCAACTTCTAAAAAATTTACATGCACTGCATTATCGAGCGGATGGAATATCTCTTTCCCCCTCTCAGCTATCTGACGCACCACTCAGCCTTATCGGGGCTCCTCTATCTCTCTCAAACTTTATATCTCCCTGGTTCACACATACACATGTCTCGCTCACGCTACATATAGACCCATCCAACACTCTCCGCCCTTGTTCTCTCTCTATGTGACACGCACCCCCATAAGTACCATAATCCCTCACTCCATCATAGGCGCATGCACTCCCCCCCTAAGTATGATTATCTCTCACTAGCCATCTGGAACAGACATATTGTCTCCTTCCATCCATACGTCTATCTCGATATCTCTCGGGGTATCTTCTATCGCGCACACACCTTGTCACTCGATCTCCCACCCATGTAGTCCCATCACGATCTCCAGGGGATCTCTCTATGACAAACATACACTCTCTCTCCTCCCCATGTTTGCATTTTCTCCGTACGTCTCTCTCGACCTCTCTCCCTTGTTTGTCAGAACCCTCTTGGCCATGTGCTAGGGGTCTTTCTCCCTCGGTTGCACACAACCACACACTATCTCCTCACCTTGCTTCCGTTGTCAAAGATGCATGTGTGATATGTCTACATAAGACACACATGCCTTTTCTCTACTTTTATCCTGTGTTGTCCATGTCTCTTTCACACACGCACACACACTTTTTTCACTCACTCTTTCTATTTCACTCTCTCTCTCTCTAGTTAGGGACTCTCTCACATCCATAAGCATATGGATGTTTTGAAAAGTCAAACCTCATAAAAGTTTGACCAGGTATATGTGGAGAAAAACCTTTACATCTAGAATGATCATTAGATTCATCACAACATGTACTTACTTCATACTATCATTTATCTTTGGTATTGTAGATATAAGTAATTTCTTTATAAACTTGGTCAAAGTTTCAAAAGTTTGACTTAAAAAAATGTTGGCACTACATTATTGAACGGAGGGAGTAGCTCTTTCTCTCTCTGCTATCTCTCATGGGCCTCCCCTCTCACTGAACTCTCTATACCGATGGATTATATGCTCATTGTGTTAGCGTATAGCTCCGTATATTGTTTAGTTGACCAGTCAACCAGTCCACATGTTGCCTTGTCAGCTCGTGTTCTCTATGTTCATGTGCTGGCCCATGTGGCAGTGGGTGAAAATAAGTAAACTAGAGGCCCATCTGACACGCGGGGAAGTAAACAAAGTTGAAACCACTCGGGGTAGCACCCCGCACGCTAGTAAATTGAGGGCGCATTGAGGACACACTTCTTCCGCGTGAAGGACGCACTCGCACAGAATTCACCACTGCGCGGCGGCACGCACAGAAGGACGCACTCGCACACACCCAGCAGGCCAGCACACAACACACACCAGCACACGTGTGCACCGGCGTCGCTGCCAGTTGAGATGGACGGCGAGGCAACCAACAAGCGGAGGCGGCTCGAGCCAAAACTGCATCCGGCGGGCCTGGACTTCATCAGCAGCCTCCCCGATGACATGTTGCTCGTCATCATCGGCCTTCTCCCCACCAAATCTGCCGTGCAGACCGCCCTGCTCTCCCGGCGGTGGCACCCCCTCTGGCGCCGCGTCCCCCTCAACCTCACGATCGACAGCTGCCTCTGCGATGGGGATTGCAAACGCATGGCTGGAGTCTTCAAGATCTTTTCATTGCACCCTGGGCCAGCCAGACGCCTTGACATCCGCATGTTCAGTACCAACTGCAAGGTCCAAGCAAGTTCGGTGAGTGGTTCTTATGCCCCGTCCTAGATGAGCTCGAGGAGCTCGGCTTTGAAGATGGATGATGTCGCTCTCTGCCGCTGTCCGCACTCCGTGTCACGCCAATGCTGCCCCGCACCAGCTTCAGCTCCTGCTATCTTCCCCAGATTAATGTTGCACCCGCCCTTCTTCTCCCTCAACTCAAGCAGCTCGACCTCTTCGACGTTGGCATCTCAAAGCAGGCTATGGAGCACCTGCTCCGCAGCTGTATTGCGCTCGAGTACCTTCGTATTGAGCAGATCCACGGGTTCATTAGCCTCCACATCGCCTAGACGAATCTCCGATGGATTTATGTGTCTTGCTGGCCCCGCAACAAGACATCAATTGGGAAGAGATCACTCCAACTGTTCCACGTTATGGTCATTGAGAATGCGCCTTTTCTTGAGAGATTGCTTGTATCTGATCTAGAAGGTCCAACAAAAATCAGGGCCATTGACGCGCCGAAATTGACAGCGTTGGTGTACTCGTCTGCCAAATACTCCAAACTCTTTATTGGATCCGTAATTGTTCAGGTACAACACTCATTTTCTTCTCTGTCTTCTTGAAATTCACATTTTTAAATTTCTTCTTGATGTATTTATGACCGTCTTCCAGAAAATGATTCCCACAAGCTTCACCGAGTCTATGCGCACAGTGAAGATCTTGGCAATAAAATCTATCAGACCCAATCTTGATCAAGTTGTTGGATTCCTTACATGCTTTCCGTGCACAGAGAAGCTACTCATCAAGGTGAAACTTCTTTCCTATTAGTAAACAGTAATCACAACGTAGTTCAATTTTTTTCGTAATTTTCCCAAATTACGATGACAAGTGTAGTGTTCAAAACTGCATCTACGCACTGCACCAAAAGAAATGTTTTTAGTATTTTTTTCCCACGTGATCACATGCATCGTTTTTTTGTTGTACTACTATAGTAGCCCAGGATAGTCATAGTGGAAAGTAACTTAGACTAGTAACTCTATGGTTACCCTAAGATCAAGTACTACCTCCGTCCTGGTTTACTCTTCCTATTTTGTAGTATCAAAATTTGACCATAAATTTAACTAACAAAATGTTAATGCATGTCACTAAAAATTATATCGTTGGATTCGTATTTGAACATAATTTCAAATGATATATTTTTTGGTGACATGCATTGGCATTTTCTTAGGTATATCTATTTTTTTAGAAAAGGAGGATGACCCCCGGCCTCTGCATCTAGGAGATGGACGCGGCCATTTTATTGATTATTCTCGAGGACCTTACAAAGTAGAACAACAATATGCTTGAATCCGCCATCTGGCATCTTAGGTAAATCTGTGGTCAAAATTTTACACTAAATACGAGGTAGTACAAAAGTGGGCTATAACGCCCCTCCACTATGTAGGCCAAAACACGTGCCAAATTCGCTTGTGATGCATTTGGCAATGATGCCCCTCCATTGCTCACATGGTGCCCCAATCTGGATCACCTACTTTGCTCCGGCACCAAATTAACTCACGCAATGAAAAAACACTTGTGTGGGAGAGAGAGAGGACCAAGGCAATAAAAAAACAGTTGTTTAGGAGAGTGAGAGGCTGGTGTAGTTGGTTTGATTGATTTGTTTATACATGTGGGTCTGTGTGCACAGTGGTGCCAACTCTCTCACATCGCGAGAGCGGTGCCAAAATCTTTTGATTTGACATTGATGTGTATTATGTGGCATACTTTTGAGAAATATGGCATCGGCCACATGGTGGAAGGCAACAAATGCCCAAGCTCTTCACGTGCTCCTAGGTAAATGAGAGGAAAGAGAAAGAGAGAGAGAGTGAAAAAATATCACTAGCCAGCCAACCCTATCGTATGAGCGAATGATATTGGTACCTCTTGATGACACAACAATCTTATACAGCCAGCTGCTCTAATATGTTCTCTTCTTTTGCAGATAAAAAAAAGACCCGAAAGTGGAAAATGCGCCGCACTATAACAATCTCATCGAATGCCTTGATCACCATCTTAGAGAAATTGATTTGATCGACTATCGAGGCAGCACATCTGAGATTAAATTGGCCAGGTTCTTTGTTCTGGAGGCAAGTGTGCTCAAGGTAATGAGGTTTGGTGTTCTCTGGCGCAACAATGAATGGCATGCTGATCACCACAAGCATCTAAGCCTAAATGACAAAGTCTCCACAGAAGCTGAATTTTTTTTCAAACATCAAGTGGCCAGAGACTCGAAAATTTATTTGCCCATTAGTGACTTGTCAGGGCGGTGGATTTTAGTTTGTACGATAATGCTGCATCCACCTAAAGTAACGAAAGTTCTTACGGAAACTTCCTAGATTCCCTCTTCATAGGTGCAGCATTACTCCTAACATTTGTAATATCAGTTTGAAACTTGTAATAATGTCGTGTCCTATTCCTGCGTTTTCAAAATCCTGCGAATCAAAGAGGTCCTGAGTTGGTGATGATGTTGTGCCTGCCATATTTCACTAATAGCCGTCGGATCTAGATCTGACGCATACAAACCAAACTTCTCTAGTTTTGCAAAAAGATGCCCGCACTTGTTCCCTATTTACAAACAACTCCTTCTCTCTCACAATCAGCCTTATCTCCTCCCGCCACATCTAGAAGGCCATGGAAAAATCTGGTGCGATGGTCGCTGCTGGCGCGGTCCACCCCCAATCTTGATGTTTCATGCAATGCACGGGCATCGACACACGGGAAATTATGTCAAACACGGCTAGTTGTAAGCAGGCTAGCTCTATAGCCATGATGATAGTGACTGCAGACAGTGAGGCTGACTTATGTGTTATGCAAAACACGGCACCTATACTCAGGTGTCATCTCCGGCGCATGGTCTTGTCACTTCACTACGACGAGCAGCACGTAATAATTTGACAAACGGGTAGTACAGTGCTACTACATTGGTACTACTACTACTAGTACTAGCACCACCGTCTGGATTTAGTAGTACTACCACGTCCATCTGGATTTAGTATTTGACTAGCAATATCTAGTAATGCATGTCACAAAAAATGTACTACTCCTCTATAAATAAATACATGGTGTATTGTTTTATTCCTTCCGGTAGATGGCTCAAATCTGATGTCTCATCAATCAGACTACTATTGTACTCACCGAGTGCTCAGCTTTGTAAGCTACCAATAAAAAATTGCAATCAAAGACTACTATTGTACTCCCTCCGTACTGGTGCATTAGTCACGTTACGAAAACCAAATAGTAATCCCAAAACTTTTAGGCGCAGTGCATTAACTACCCACCTCGTTCCCTGTTTCTTGCCATGAAAAAAGAAATCACCCAATACAAATACGAGACGTGGGGTGCGTATGCATCCAATGACTTGAGACTACTCCCTCCGTCTAGGTGTATGACTAGCCACAATGAAGAACACTAGTACTACCTTTCATAGTGGGTAGTAACATAAGTATGGTAACATGCAAAGCCTCATTTATTAGGTTATAAACTCATTTGCATTTGGGCATGTGATGTTACAGTAATAACTAGCTAAGTTACTCAAACTACCTCTCTCCTCATTAACTCATTGCCACATAAGCAAATTTGTTGAGTTGGACTCGATGTTACTGGTGGAGTTACTCCCACTATGGCTAGTCTAAGTCATCTTAGAGCAAGTGAAAAAGAGGAGTGGGCTCTCATGCAAGAGCCTAGCTATATGCGGATTCCTAGGCCGATATACAATAAATATTGAGAAATAGAGAGAGAAGATGAGAAAAAGTAGTACTCTTATAGCCAGCCTTATAGCTAACCTTATTGTATGACTGGCTACAAGTGATGGCTCTACTATGACATGGCAACATCATATAGCCAGCAGCTGGCTATACTATTAAGTATTAACCATGCTCTTAGGTTGTGCACCATGACCAAGACGAAGGGGAAAGCGAGAGAACTTAATGTCTTTTTGCTAATTAATAGGATTACATGCAATGAACTAAACACTGCATGTCATGTTTGGTAGTCTCAAGTCATTAAAAGCATGCACGGTCCACATCTCTCATTGGTTGATATGTCATGAAATAAGAAACGAGGAGGGAGTTAATGTACCGTGCCTAAGTGTTTTGGGACGGAGGGGGGCGCAGCTTCATTGACTTACTGCACCTGCATTTGGGTGAATGACTCGTGGGCCCAACAGGTGGCTGGCCCACCTGTCATACAGCCAAAGGCAGGTGCAGTAGAGGGCCGAGGAGTAGATGGCCAACACACACGTGAGTGCAACGCAGTCTGCACTTCTCATATAAAGGCTCCCCGCCAGTCCAATCTACGAAATCCTACGCACCTATGCACCCTAACCAAGGGCAAGAGTGATCACTCCAATCGCAAGATTAGTTGACTAGGAGCTAGACCCATGGAGGCGATGAGCGCTAGCATCATCCGGCTGTGCCAGATGGTCCATGATGTCGGCATGCGGCCCGGCACCGAGGAACGTCTCCAGGTCGTGCTTGAGGCTGCCAGGGCGAGAGGCAATTTGGACGACAGCTTCGTCTCCTTGTTCGACAAGGTCCTCGTCGGCTTCCTTGACAAGTTCACCATCGTCAAGAAGCTCGTGGACGACCTTGACGTACGCCTCCAGCCCACGCGCCCAGGCTCTGTGATGCCCGCCACCCTTAACGGCCTCTATGGTGAAAACCTCTTCGATGCACTGGTGGCCCTGCGACTGCCCGCCGTCGCGCCGGAGAATGTCCACCTCGAGGTCGCGCTCGCCGCGCAGCGCCTAGGGCAGCAAGACACCGTCGACATAATCACCCACGTCTACACGCAAATCATCCACAAGGACTACTATGTGCCAGAGGAGGATGATAGGTCGCTGGCCTTCTTGACCCGCAGGGCAACCTTGGACGGCATTATTCAGAAGCACGTTGAGCTCGCCGCCAATGCCGCTGCTCCTCACACGTCGGTTGGTGACCCGGTGCACTAGGGCGTGAGGATGTCATTGATGGATCTGTATGTATCTTTATCTTTCCGTCAAATCCATGTAGTAGTATATGGTACTACTAGTAATTATCTTGCCTTTCGCATCAACTTCATAATTTTCGTACGTACTCCATGCATGAACCGCGCCAGAACCAAACTTCTCATTACTCTAGGGAAAATCGTTATTTCTATCTATCGATCGCGCCATGGAGCAGAACCAAATTTTACAAGTTACAAGTTCAAAAGGAAAATCCTGCCGTGTTCGCGTACGTCGCACCCCCACACGGTTGGTCCGGCACGCCGCTCAAGGGGGAATGCATGCTGCATTGCATTTTCACTTACAAGTGGGACCGCAGTTGAGCAAACCGACTATCGGCAAACCCCCACCCCTCCCACCGCGCGATGGCTGAGAAAACAGGAGGGAGAAGAGATGGTTGTAGCATGGACTCCAAGAAAATTGGTGTCGGATGGGACTCGTGTGGGTGGCGGGTGTCGTACTGGTAGACGTGAATGCTAGTTATGGCCCATGCCACCCCACTATATTGAGCCTATATCAAGGTGCTGGTTATGTAGAACAAATTTCCTGGAGTCCATGCTCAGCCCTCCTCCATCTCTCTTTTTATCCAGCCAGCAGACGCGCGCAATGTCTGTTTGCTCACATGCGGTCCCACATGTCAGTGAAAACACAAGAGGACCCACTGAACCTGCACATCTTTCACCTCGACGTGCTGGTGATGAAAAACAAATCCAATAAAGATCTTCGGTGGCCGCTTTTGGAGTTACTCAAGAGTAGTAAGATTCTATTTACAGTTTAACCCAAGATGCACATCACGTGGCTTCAACTACCACTCCATTTTCTTGCATGACACGACCTGGATGCTGGATGTCCCACGTGTCGGCAAAAGGAGGAAGAACTCGACCAAATCTTCTCCACATTTAGACCGGAGGAGTAGGAAACACAGCAAGCCCTATGCCTACGTCATACTACTACGTACAAGCCCACCTCATGCAGTCATGCTATCACCATATTTCTCGGCCTTCGTGCGACACCTAGCTCTAGTTTATCTAACTAGAACTAACTATTGGTTGGCTCTATGTGATGTGGCAACTTCATACTACTACGGATGCTGGCTATACTACTACGGCACTAACACTCCAAGAAGTGAGTTGAAAACCATTTATAAATTGGGTTTATGACATGCATATGCAAATGTACCATTCATTACATACAACAAGTCATCAACACACAACGACAATGACGATACATGTTGGATTATAGATTAGTTCCAACAAAACATTCTAGTAAATACTAAAGTTTTCATCACACAACAAATAACAAGCAATGAAATGAACATCAGCTCAACCACTCCTCGGTGTTGGAAAAGCTTGCTTTGAACCAGAAGAGTTTCTCTGGGAAGGGCCAGCTATTGTCAATCTCGAGACCAACATAGGACTAATCATCCAGGCTAAAGCAGCCTATTTCATGACCCATATTGTGATAGCCACAGTAGGGAAGCATAGAAATGCCCGAGGTATAGATACAATTGCTTCTCATAAATGGTAGTAATGTTGTGTCAACAGCAGCTGGATCGCCTTTCACCATGATTGGATAGTTTTGCCCAAGGAAGAGCGAGTTTCCTCCAAGAGTATCAATATTAAACCAGGGAGAAGGTGTTGGCGCTAGCACAGTAGTATCCATCTTGAATACCCTGCAACGGATGTTGGAATAGGTCCGGAGAGTGCGACCATGGGAGACAACACCTGCTTCCTTAGTCACATCAGCGGTGCCCTGTATACAGACAAGAAGAGGTGATCCATCGGAATAAGTTGCCAGGTGCCACTGAGTACTCCTATATGGGTCCTCATGCTCGTGATCATCAGCATCTTCATCTCCCACTTGGTTATAAAAATTTTCAAGTATAGGTGGTGGAATGTTCACGGGACCTTGGAAACACAAGAAGGTTAATTAGTAAAGGGAAACTAGCTAACTCGCATGCATGTGGATGAAACAATTATAATTATGGTGGAAGACAAACGTACCAAAAGCATCAGGATTCCATGCAAAAACAGTGCCACGAGTGGTGGTAGCAAACACACGACCCTCGTATTGAATTGCATCACAATACTCATCCGTTTATAGAAACTAATTTTTGAGCAATATCCATCGAGTTGAACCTTGAAGGACGACAACAAGCTTGTCGAAAATAGCGATAACACAAGCATTCCTATAACCCCAAGAGCGGTTGGGAACTCGACAAATTGCTATCTTCCATAGACGACAGTCACCATGATCGTAGTTGAACGTACGTAGAATACCGGTGTGCTCAACCTCTGGGCAGTCTGAGATTTTTGGAAGTGGAACCCGGTGACGAGTTTACACGTTCACAAATTCCCACTCACAGTTGTACCCAATATAAACAACCCAATCTCCATTTGCGCCTGCCCAAGCCTTACCCTCAAGCGATGGCATCTTAGCATCATATGTATCATTATCAAGCGGCACCAACTTTCACAAGGCGAGGCCTCCGTCGTCCGTGCGCCAGTGAGCAGGGTCATGGTGAAGAAGATAGGGAGATCAAACCGCTCTTGGACCCTTGGGTTCCTTGTAATGATGTTATTAGTTGAGTCGAGAATGGTCTTGAACGAACCTGCCATGCTAGGTGAGGTGATGACGTCGCACCGATCAATGACTTCCTCCAGCACATCATCATTTAGATTGGGGCAAGAATAACGGGGTCGTTTCCGATCTGTTCCCTCCATGGAGAAGACGATCGAACAATGGTAGAAGGAAGGGTGAAGGAAAATGGAGGAGGGAGGAAGAGCGTGCGACAACAGTTCCAAATCAAGAGGGAAAGGTGAAGAGTCGGTGGACGGTTACCACGATACACGAAGAGGCGCCCCGGCCTACATAGACGTCCGTTCGGAAATTGTACAAAAGGACTCGCCGTCGTCCCACTGACATGGTGGAACGGGACCACATGTCAACGAAGAGGCTAGTGGGGGCGGACGGTTGCCACAGAGGTCACACACTGATGACAAGGTCGTCCTGTCAGACCTAGCGCCCGCGCAGGATGGCTTCTGTCCCCCACATGAGCGAAGCCACGGAGGTCCATTTTGGGTCGTGAGTTGGAGTTGGCCTTACAAGTGGGACCACAGTTGAGGAAACCGACTATCGACAAACCCCCACCTTGCCTGTCGCGCGATGGCTGAGCTAGAGAAACGACGAGGTTGAAGAGATAGCTATAGCACGGACTCCAAGAAATATGGTGTCACATGGAAGTCGTGTTGGTGGCATGTGCCGTACTCCTCGACGTGAATGCTTGTTCTGGCCCATGCCACCCTAGTAGTACTATATATCTAGGATTCAAGGTGCTGGTTACGTACAGCGAACACATTAACATATGGCCCACCTCACACTATGGCCAAATTTCCTATAGTCTGTGCTAGGTTAAAAAGTGTTCTTTGTGAGGGTGGGTGGCTGGTCTCAAGTTTAAAACTTGTTGTATTACGTATACATAGACGTAGAGATAGTGCAGCAGTTTTGAAAGTTTGAACCCAAACATCAAAATGCAATTTCTATTGGACTCATCCGAGGACCTAGGATGATGGGATTCGCAGCTACAGTAAAAACACCCGCCCGACGCGCGAAGCATGTGAAGCTAGTACAAATAGTAGTAGTACTATTGTTGATTGGACTCATCCGATAACCTGTTGCAATGCACGTACAATTATGTATTCAGAAAATATTTTTTGCCTCGTCGTAGCACCCACTCAGAGAAGCGACTCGAAAGCCATTCATAAATTTAGTAAGTCTATCACAGGCATATCATTTTATTACATACAACAGGTCATGAACCCACAACGACAACGATGATACATTCTAGTAAATACTAAAGTTCTCATCACACAACAAATAACAAGCAATGAAATGAACTTCAGCTCAACCAATCCTCGACATTGGAAACACTTACTTTGAACTAGAAGTGATTCTCTGGGAAGGGCCAGCCAATGTCAGTCTTGAGACCAATGCATGACTGATCATCCAGGCTGAAACGGGCTATGTCAGGACCCATAGTGCGATGGTATGGAAGCATAGCAATGACCGAGGTATAGATATAGTTGCTTCTCATAAATGGTAGTAACGTTGAGTCAACAGCAGCTAGATCGCCTTTCACCATGATTGGAAAGTTTTGTCCAAGGAAGAGCGAGTTTCCTCCAAGACTTTCAATACTGAACCAGGGAGAAGGTGTTGGTGCTAGTACACTAGTATCCATCCCGAATACCCTGCAACGGATGTTGGAATAGGTCCGGAGAGTGCGACCATGCGAGACAACACCTGCTTCCTTAGTAACATCAGTAGTGCCCTGTATACAGACAAGAAGAGGTGATCCATCGGAATAAGTTGCCAGGTGCCACTAAGTATATGGGTCCTGCTCGTCCTCATGCTCGTGATCATCAGCATCGTCATCTCCCCCTTGGTTATTAAAATTTTCAAGTATAGGTGGTGGAATGTTCACAGGACCTTGGAAACACAAGAAGGTTAATTAATTAGTAAAGGGAAACTAGCTAACCCGCATGCATGCGGATGAAACAATTATAATTACATTGGAGGACAAACGTACCGAAAGCATGATGATTCCATGCAAAAACAGTGCCATGAGTGGTGGCAGCAAACACAAGACCCCCGTCTTTAATTGCATCACAGTACTCATCCATGTACAGAAATTGATTTTTCAGCAATATCCATCGAGGCGTGGAAGTAAGGAAGGCAACAAGCTTGTCGAAGATATATAGCAACAACTACATAGTTCGTGTAATCCCAAGAGCGGTTGGGAACTTGACAAATTGCTATCTTCCATAGACGACAGTTACCATGATTGTATTTGAACTCACGCAGATCATCTATGTGCTCAACCTCTGGGCAGTCTGAGATTTTTGGAAGTGGAACCAGGTGACGAGTGTACACATTCACAAGTTCCCACTCGCAGTTGTACCCAATATAAACAACCCAATCTTCATTTGCGCCTGCCCAAGCCTTGCCCTCTGGCATATTAACATCACACGTATCATTATCAAGCGGCATCAACTTGCACAAGGCGAGGCTTTCGTCGTCCCCGCGCCAGTGAGCAGGGTCACGATGAAGAACATAGGGGAGATCAAACTGCTCCTGGACCCTTGGGTTCCTTGTAATGATGTTATTAGTTGAGTCGAGAATGGTCTTGAACGAACCTTCCATGCTAGCTGAGGTGATGAGGTCGCACCGATCATTGAGTTCCTCCACCGCTTCATCATTCAGATTGGGGCAAGAATAACGGGGTCGTTTCCGGCCTGTTCCCTCCATGGAGAAGACGATCGAACAATGGTAGAAGGAAGGGTGAAGACAAATGGAGGAGCGAGGAATAGCGTGCGACAACAGTTCCAAATTGAGAGGGAAAGGCGAAGAGTCGGTGGACGGTTGCCACGGTACATGAAGAGGCGCCTCGTCCTACATAGACGTCCATTCGGAAATTGTACAAAAGGACTCACCGTCGTCTCACTGACATGTTGGAACGGGACCACATCAAAGTTCAGTACTCTATATCTGGATCAGACCTATTACTTTGATCTGAATGTTGAACTTTCCATTTGAACGTATGGAATGGGTTGTTATTTTTTAAAAATGGGTTGTATTTGTCCGCCACGGGTTTAGAGGCTGACTTGTGGGCCTACCAGGTTGACGCGTACACAATCAGGAGATGATTGTACGTGGACAGGATGACAGCAGGTACCCACCAAGGTCATGGCAGTACGCAAGCAAGTGCCTCCTTGTTTCAAGCCAATAAAAAAATGGCTCCTCCTAATGGATTTCTGACATTTGGGTCACATGCCATTGTCAACATAGTCAATAAACGAGAGAATTGCACCACGAGCAGCTGACACCAGGGACCCAGCAGCTCGCCCAGTTATTTTTGTTTGGGTTAATTTGATAAATACTACTCTGAATCTGCTAATTCCAAGAAATGCCACTGCAATTTCCAAACTTTGAAAAATGCCATTTCATGTCATTTCCAGTGGCATTTTTCGAAGTCTGGAGTGGCGTTTTTCAAAGTTTGCAAAAATTGCAGTGGCATTTTCAAAGTTTGCAAAAATTGCAGTGGCATTTTTCAAAGTTTGGAAATTGCAGTGGTATTTTTATGAATCGTCATAATTGGAGTGGCATTTATCTAATTTGTTTTTGAGACGGAAGCAGGGTGTCAACTGGGCTGTGCGGGGCACTCTGGCCTGTCTAGATAGCCTTTTCTTTTATGTTTACCATAGACTAGCCTAGTAGTTTTTCTTTCTTTCTTTCTTTCTGAAAATGGCTAGCCCAGTTTTTTTGTGATTTGTCAAGTAAGTCGCTTTGTCAGGCCTGTTGGGCTGCAAATCTTTCAACACGAGAGCTTCATTTGGCTGGCCGAGAAAATGGCCTATCAGTAATGAGAAATGGGATGTACATTTTTAAAACACATCAAATCGGCAATTAGTTTCAATTTTCGTTTTTTTCATTTCGAAAATTGCATTGATTTTTATGCATGGACAATTTGTTGGATTTTATATTGATATACATTTATTTCTAAAATCAGTTTGAATGTGACTCAAAATTTCGGGATTAAAAATAGTTCGGACCGCACCGAAATATGCAAAAATACGTATAATTTTTTAACCATGGCCACAACATGGGTTGTAATGCTAACAAAAAGAATATGGGCTCCAAAAAAACCTTAAGAATTAGCAAATGGGCTGTAAATTATTAGAAATAATGGCAGATGGGTCGTATGCTGTTTTCCACAGATTTGAGGCTTTCCTGGAAAAAGGTTGATGCACAAGCAGTGACTATTGGATGTCCATCCAACGGCCGTCGTGCTTCTTCAATCTCTGCTCTTCCTGCTCCAGCCGCTCAAACAAGAGCCGACGGGACTGCCTGCTCCCTCCTCCCGCGGCCGGCTGTGCTACCGCGCAGGCCTCACTGCCCCACCGTACTCCCATCGCTGGCCTAGCCATCCCTCTACTCACCCACACCTGTTGTTACTCTCCAGCGACGGCAGACAAACCAGTAAACCCTCGTACTCCCCTCCGCATGGGAATTAACTGCCGAGTCTTCCCTGGCTCCGTGTCGTTCCCTTCATCTTGCCGTCGTCCACCGCCCTGGTGCTCTCGGTGCGGCGTGGTCAACATGGTCAACGACCGCATGCATCTGAAGTGGACTGTACGTGGAGAGGCTGACAGCTGGGTCCATAGCCACACACAAGGAAATGCCTCCTTATTACGCGCAAAATAATGATTCCTCCACCTGACATCTGGGACCCACCGTAAGGACCTCTATATTTCGCAAAAAAATGTCCCCGCCGCTGATAGCTCGGACCCACCAGCTATATCTTCGCACGCAAGGAAGTGCCTCCTTATTACGCACAAAAAATGAATACTCCCCTGCTAGCTAGGACCCAACATAATGGGAGGCTGACTTGTGGGCCTATTAGTTGACGCGGACGGAGGGCTTTGTCAACTTAGTCAATATGAACGATTCTAGCTCCAGTGACCGTATGATGTCCATCCAACGACCGTAGTGCTTCTTCAACCTTTGGTCTTCTTGCTCCAGCCACATAAAGCAGCGCCGGTCGTGTCACGTGCTCCTGCCTCCCGTGGCCGACTATGATGCCGCGGAGGCCTCACCGCCCCCTACTACTCCCACCGCTGGCCTGGACATCCCTCTACTCACCCACACCCCATGTTATTCTGCGGCGACGGCAGCATCACACCGCAGCTGAATCAGTGAACCCTCGTACTCCTCTCCGCGTGAGCAACCACTGCCGTGTCTTCCCCAGCTTCGCGTTGTCCCCTTCCTAGGCCTCGTCGTTGTCCACCACCCTGGTGCTCTTGGCACGGCATGGTCAACATGGTCAAGGAACCACTTCCATCGGAAGAGTACTGTACGTGGAGAGGCTAACAGCTGGGTCCACGGCGGCAGCAAGGAAGTGCCTCCTTATTACGCGGAAAATAATGATTCCTCCACCTAACAGCAGGGACCCACCGGACGGGCCACCGTATTTCGCGAAAAAACGTTTCCCCCTGACTGCTGGGACCCACCAGCTACATCTTCGCATGGAAGGAAGTGCCTGACAGTCGGGACCCACCTGGTCGAAGCGTACCTAGCGTTGTCATTCTGATCGCGAACGTGCACGTACATATTGGTCGATGTAGAGGCATGCACGTGTCGTAGTAGAGGCGCGCACGTAGCATGTACACGTACGTACATCGGCCAGGGTGCAAGAAAGAAAATACGGCCACATACGTACATACGGGCGGGGTCTCGAACGCCTCCTCGCGCATACGTACGGCCAGGGCTCGTGTACATGGCTGGGTCGGAACGGAGAAGCTGCGCCGTCGTCGTGATCATGGGGAGGCAACCGGCTGGGTCAGAACGGAATGCGTCATCATGTTCATCGGGAGCCAATCGGCTTGGACGGAACAGCCGATGGAAACAAGGCCTGGCGTATCACAGAATGGAGGAAACGTCCTTGTGTTCGACCGGCCGTGGTCGAAACGGGATCCTGTTCATCGGGAGGGGTTTGGCGTACCGCAAAACGGAGGAAACAAACCTCCTATGATCGAAACGGGGTCCTCTTGATCGGGAGGGGTGTGGCGTACCGCAAAACGGAGGAAACAGACTTGTGTTGGAGCGCTAGATCGAAACGGGGGTCCTGTTCATCGGGAGGGGTGTGGCCTACCGCAAAATGGGACTTCACGGGATACTGTTCATCTCCATAGTTGACCTCCTCCAGCCTCCACAGGCTCCTGTTCATCCACCGTCGACCTCCTCCAGCCTCCACCTGCGACTGTTCATCCACGGGCTTCTGTTCATCCAGCCCTCTCCACGGGGTCCTGTTCAACCACCCCTCCACGAGCTACTGTTCATCCAGCCCCTCCACCGGCTCCTGTTCAACCAGCCCTCCACGGAGTCCTGTTCATGCACCGGCTCGATCGATCGGGGTACTGTTCATCCAGCGGCAACGGCCGCTACTACCACGGGGTCCTGTTCATCCAACCCCCCACCAGGAACTATTCATCCAAACCCCCTCAACAACGCTCACTGTTCATCAAGGGAAGGAGGCAGCAGTGTTCGATCGGCTTCAATTAGCAGCAGTATCTAACGAATCACTCGGGTTCACCCAAACCCCCTCAACAATGCTCACTGTTCATCCAAGCCCATTTTCTATCATGATATTTTGTCATAGAAGTAGGACCCCACCACATCTATGATGATATCGGGTTTTGTCACAATTATCATCATAGAAGTGTCATAAGTATAACAGGATAAAAATTCATTTGGCCCAAAATGTCACAGATGTGTCTTTTTTGGAGTGTGATGGGTTGCGAGAGTGACAGAAGCTTAAACCCTAGTTTATGCGCTATTCCGTAAGTGACCGATTGGATCCAAAAGTTTAATGCTATGGTTAGAATTTATTCTTAATACTTTTCTCATAGTTGCGGATGCTTGCGGGAGGGTTAATCATAAGTAGGAGGTTTGTTCAAGTAAGAACAGCACCTAAGCACCGGTCCATCCCACATATCAAATTATCAAAGTAGCGAACACAAATCAAACCAACATGATGAAAGCGACTAGATGAAATTCCCGTGTACCCTCAAGAACACTTTGCTTATCATAAGAGACCGTTTTGGCATGTCCTTTGCCTCAAAAGGATTGGGCTACCTTGCTGCAATTTTGCTACTACTCTCGTTCCTTGCTTGTTACAAATTATCTTGCTATCAAACTACTCTGCTACTTACAATTTCAGCACTTGCAGACATTACCTTGCTAAAAAACACTTGTCATTTCCTTCTGCTCCTCGTTGGGTTCGACACTCTTACTTATCGAAAAGAGCTACAATTGATCCCCTATACTTGTGGGTCATCAAGTCTATTTTCTGGCACCGTTGCCGGGGAGTGAAACGCCTTTGGTAAGGAAACATTTATATAGTGTGCTGAAATTTATTGTAACTTGTTACTATGGAAAACAATCCTTTGAGGGGTTTGTTCAGGGTATCTTCAACTCGTATGGAACCACAATTAGCTACCCCTCCACCTACTACACCTACTAAAAATATTGAATATGAAATTCCTTCAGGTACGATAGAACAACTGCTAGCTAATCCTTATGCAGGAGATGGAACCGAACATCCTGATATGCACTTGATATATGTAGAACAAATTTGTGGATTGTTTAAGCTTGCAGGTTTACCCAGGGATGAAGTTATGAAAAAGGTTTTCCCTTTATCTTTGAAGGTAAAAGCATTGGCATGGTATAGGCTATGCAATGATATTGGATCTTGGAATTGGAATCGATTGAAATTGGAGTTCCACCAAAAAAATTATCATGTGCATCTAGTTCATCGTGATCAGAATTATATATATAATTTTTGGCCTCGTGAAGGAGAAAGTATCACTCTAACTTGGGGGAGGCTTAAGTCAATGTTATATTCATGCCCCAATCATTAGCTCTCAAGAGAAATTATTTTCCAGAATTTTTATGCTCGGCTTTCTCGTAATGATCAAACCATGCTTGATACTTCTTGTGCTGGTTCTTTTATAAAGAAGACTATTGAATTCTGTTGGGATCTTTTGGAAAGAATTAAATGCAACTCTGAATATTGGGAACTCGATGAAGGTAAAGAGTCAGGTATTAAACTTAAATATGATTGTGTTAAATGTTTTATGGATACCGATGCTTTTCAAAAGTTTAGCACTAAATATGGACTTGACTCCGAGATAGTAGCCCCTTTTGTGAATCATTTGCTACTCATGTTGAACTCCCTAAAGAGAAGTGGTTTAAATATCACCCACCTATTAAAGAAGAAATCAAAGAACTGGTACCAGTTAAAGAAGAGACTATACTTTATAATGCTGATCCAATTGTTCCTTCTGCTTATATTGAGAAACCACCTTTCCCTGTTAGGATAAAGGAACATGCTAAAGTTTCAACTATGCTTAACAAAAGCTATATTAGAACACCTAAACCTGATGAACAAATTAAAGTTGAACCTAGTATTGCTATGGTTAAAGATCTCTTGGAAGAAGATATGGATGTGCATGTTATTTACTTCTGTGAAGAAGCTGCTAGAATTGCCAAACCTGATAAAAGGGATAAACATAGACCTGTTGTTGGCATGCCCGTCATCTCAGTTAAAAAAGGAGATCACTATTATCATGGTTTATGTGACATAGGTGCCAGTGTGAGTGCTATTCCTTACACCTTATATCAACAAATTATGAAAGACATATCAGCCGCAGAAATAGAAGACA
Source organism: Triticum urartu (assembly GCF_003073215.2). Taxonomy (NCBI): domain Eukaryota; kingdom Viridiplantae; phylum Streptophyta; class Magnoliopsida; order Poales; family Poaceae; genus Triticum; species Triticum urartu. The sequence continues at coordinate 120,180,755 of NC_053022.1, forward strand.
TAGATGTTACTATTAAACTTGCTAATAGAGACACTATATCACCAATTGGGATTGTTAGAGATGTTGAAGACTTGTGTGGGAAAATAAAATACCCTACTGATTTCTTGTTCTTGGTTCCCCACGAGATGACTTTTGTCCCATTATATTTGGTAGACCTTTCTTGAATACCGTTAATGCTAAGATAGATTGCAAGAAACAAACTATCGGTGTTAGTTTTGGTGATGAGTATCATGAGTTTAATTTTTTACAAGTTTAGTAGAAAGCTTCATGAAAAAGAATTGCCTGGTAAGGATGAATTAATTGGTCTTGCTTTTATTACTGTACCACCTACTGATCCTTTAGAACAATACTTGCTAGACCATGAAAATGATTTTCATATGCATGAAAGAAATGAAATAGATAAGATTTTCTTTGAACAACGTCCTCTTCTTAAACACAACTTGTCTATTGAAACTCTAGGAGGTCCTCCTCCACCTAAATATGATCCTATGTTTGAATTAAAACAATTGCCATATACTTTGAAATATGCTTATCTCGATAAAAAGAAGATATATCATGTTATTATTAGTGCTAACCTTTCAGAACATGAAGAAGAAAGATTATTGAAAGTTCTAAGGAAGCACCAAGATGCTATTGGATATACCCTTGATGATTTAAAGGGCATTAATCCCACTCTATGTCAGCACCAAATTAATATGGAACCTGATGCTAAACCCGTTGTTGATCTCCAACGTCGGTTAAATCCAAAGATGAAGGAAGTGGTAAGAACAGAAATATTAAAGCTTCTGGAAGCAGGTACCATCTATCCTATAGCTGATAGTAGATGGGTAAGTCCTGTTCATTGTGTCCCTAAGAAAGGAGGTATAACTGTTGTTCCTAATGATAAGAATGAACTTATTCCACAAAGAATTGTTACATGCTATAGAATGGTAATTGATTTCCACAAACTAAATAAAGCTCCTAAAAAGGATCATTACCCTCTACCTTTCATTGATCAAATGCTAGAAAGATTATCCAAACATACACATTTTTGCTTTCTAGATGGTTATTCTGGTTTCTCTCAAATACCTGTGTCAAAAGAGGATCAGGAAAAGACCACTTTTACTTGCCCTTTTGGTACCTTTGCTTATAGACGTATGCCTTTTGGTTTATGTAATGCACCTTCTACCTTTCAAAGATGTATGACTGCTACATTCTCTGACTTTTCTGAAAAGATTGTTGAGGTTTTCATGGATGATATCTCTATTAATGGGAAGTCTTTTGATGATTATTTAAGCAATCTTGATCGAGTTTTGCACAGATGTGAACAAACAAATCTTGTCTTGAATTGGGAGAAGTGCCACTTTATGGTTAATAAAGGCATTGTCTTGGGTCATAAAATTTCTGAAAGAGGTATTGAAGTGGACCAAGCGAAGCTTGATGCAACTGAGAAAACGCCATATCCTAACGATATAAAAGGTATTCGTAGTTTCTTAGGTCATGTTGGTTTCTATAGGAGATTTATCAAAGACTTTTCTAAAATTTCTAGGCCTCTTACGAATCTTTTGCAAAAGGATATCCCTTTTGTTATTGATGATATGATTGTTCAGAAGCCTTTGAAACACAAAAGAAAGCCTTAATTTCTGCACCTATTGTTCAACCACCTAATTGGAACTTGCCTTTTGAAATTATGTGTGATGCTAGTGATTATGTTGTTGGTGCTGTTCTAGGACAAAGAGTTGATAAGAAACTGAATGTTATTCATTATGCTAGTAAAACTCTAGACAACGCTCAAAGAAATTATGCTACTACTAAAAAAGAATTCTTAGCAGTTGTGTTTGCTTGTGATAAATTTAGACCTTATATTGTTGATTCCAAAGTAACTGTTCACACAGACCATGCTGCTATTAAATATCTTATGAAAAAGAAAGATGCTAAACCTAGACTCATTCAATGGGTTCTCTTGTTACAAGAATTTGATTTACATATCATTGATAGAAAAGGAGTTGAGAACCCAGTAGCTGATAATTTGTCTAGGCTTGAAAATTTGCCTGATGACCCACTACCTATTGATGATAGTTTTCCTGATGAGCAGTTAGCTGCAATAAATGTTGCTCATAATACTCCTTGGTATGCTCATTATGCTAATTATATTGTTGCTAAATATTTACCACCTAGCTTTACATACCAACAAAAGAAAAAATTCTTCTATGATTTAAGACATTACTTTTGGGATGACCCACATCTTTATAAAGAAGGAGTAGATGGTATTATTAGACATTGTGTACCTGAGCATGAACAGGGACAAATCCTACGGAAATGTCACTCCAAAGCTTATGGAGGACATCATGCTGGAGATAGAACTGCTCACAAGTTATTGCAATCTGGATTTTATTGGCCTACTCTCTTCAAGGATGCTCGTAAGTTCGTCTTATCTTGTGATGAATGCCAAAGAATAGGTAATATCGGTAAGCGTCAAGAAATGCCTATGAATTATTCACTTGCTGTTGAACCATTTGATGTTTGGGTATTTGATTACATGGGACCTTTTCCTTCCTCTAATGGGTATACACATATCTTGGTTGTTGTTGATTATGTTACTAAATGGGTAGAAGGTATTCCAACCAGTAGTGCTGATCACAATACCTCTATTAAAATGCTTAAGTTATTTTCCCAAGGTTTGGAGTCCCTAGATATTTAATGACTGATGGTGGTTCACACTTTATTCGTGGTGCTTTCCGTAAAATCTTTGCCAAGTATGATGTTAACCATAGAATTGCATCACCCTATCATCCTCAGTCTAGTGGTCAAGTTGAACTTAGCAATAGAGAAATAAAATTATTTTTGCAAAAGACTGTTAATAGGTCTAGGAAGAATTGGTCTAATAAATTAGATGATGCACTTTGGGCTTATAGAACAGCGTATAAAAATCCTATGGGTATGTCTCCAAATAAAATGGTTTATGGATAAACTTGTCATTTGCCTCTTGAGTTAGAACATAAAGCACATTGGGCAATCAAAGAACTCAATTATGATTTCAATCTTGCTGGTGAAAAGAGGTTATTCGATATTAGCCCTTTAGATGAATGGAGAACCCAAGCTTATGAAAATGCAAAATTATTCAAAGAAAAAGTAAAAAGATGGCATGACAAAAGGATTCAAAAGCGTGAGTTTAAAGTCGGAGAATATGTTCTTTTGTACAACTCCCGTTTCAGATTCTTTGCAGGAAAACTCCTCTCAAAATGGGAAGGTCCCTATGTTATTGAGGAGGTTTACCGTTCTGGAGCCATCAAAATAAATAACTCTGAAAGTACTAACCCGAAGGTTGTCAATGGGCAATGAATAAAGCATTATATCTTAGGTACGCCCATTAATGTTGAAAGTAATGTTATCCAAACTTTGACATCGGGAGAACACATAAAAGAGTCCTTCTGGAACACTCCAGAATCATGAAAATAAGGAGGTACGTGATACGTTAAGTAAACGGACTCCAAAAATTCCGCAAAAATATTTTTTATCAGTTTAGAAATATTTAAAATTTTGGAAATAAAGAAACTTCCAGGAAGCGTCCCCCGGTGGGCACAAGACACCAGGGCGCACCAGGGTTGTGCCCACCTGGGTGTGACACCCCGATAGTTAAGCTACAGTAAATCCCTGTTAATGATGCCAGGTCATCATAATTAAAATTTGCTAAACTCCACTCATTTCAAACTTAGTTCAAATAAAAATTCAAATAACAAGTCAAGTTATAGTTTCATAAAATAGTGAATTAAAAATGTTCAAAAGGTTACAAATATTCACTAGCTAATTAACAAACAACATCCAACATTTAACAAAATAATTAATTGCCCTAAATCAATTAAAACAGTGACCAAAACAACCCCATTAATCCGTTTTCATTTATGCAAAATTCAAATGAATTATAATGCTCACCAAACCTTTTAGAGGCAATACTAAATAATGTCTAGTATTTGATCTGACAAGTTACTTATTTTACAAAATACATTTGGTGGCTCAACTTAATACAAAACAGAAATAGGAAGGAAAACATAGGTAATTATATAAACAAAATGAAAGGCCTAGTGGGCTCTAGATCCAACAGTGCCCAGCCCACATCAACCACCCCATCTTTCTGCTGCTACAGGGAGGCAGGGGAGCCGTGGCAGGCATCCCCCGGCCATGGCCGCACCATGCCACGTGCCGGCCATCCCCCGTCTTCCCTGGAGCATAAGGCTGACCCCGGAAACCTCAGGACGAACCCTAGCACATTTCCCTTCCTCTCCTCGAGCCGCCTTATTCTCCACAACGCGAACCCGAACATAGCCGTCGCAATGGCCAAGCTCTTCACCGCGACTATGATCGTTCCCGGCACCTGAGGAGGTGTCCATCAGCTTCCTCGCAGTCGACTACGTCAACTATGCCCTCAGGAACGAGCTCCTCGCCCGGCAGCGCCCGGATCCAGCCCGTCTTCGATCTCCAATCACCGTCGTTCGACGCATCGATCCACTCCGTCCTGCTGCTCCTAAGCCCTCAACGGCCTTTCTTGCGCCTCTCGGTGAGCCTTCTCCTTTCCCCAGCTTTCCCCCTTCCTTCCCTTGCCGTAGGTCGCCGTTGCCGGAGCTCCACTCGTCGTTCCCCCTTGTCCGCGCTCGCCGTGTTCCACGACCGCGCCCTGCCTCGTTTGGCCGCGACCGACTGTGGCCAGCTCGTGCCCGTTGCGCGCCCTACCCCGCCTCTGTCCGCGGCCACCGTGCCCGCGCGCCTCACTCGCTGGGCGCCCTGGCCTCGCGCCACGCCGGCGCACTGCCCTCGCGCAGCCCCACACCCGCGCAAGGCCTTGCCGTGCCCGAACGCGCCCGCACTACTGTGCACCCCGCTGCACCCTGTCGTGCATCGGTCGCGCTCGCGTAGCCCTGCCACCGCAGCGCCCGCGCCCACCGGCGGCTGCCTCTACCCACTCCACGCCGCCTCCACTGCTCGCTGCGCCGCACCACGCTTGGCCGTGCCCCGCGCCTGCATCGCCCAATCTTTGGCCGGCCACTGCGCCTTTGCTCGCGTCGCCATCCCCTGACGCTGCTCGTCCTCCTTGTGCTGCTCTGCTTGCTGCTTCGCTGCTCTACTACTGCTGCCGCTTAGCTGTTGCTGTTGCACCATCATCACTGCTGCTGTTGACCATGCGCGCGCGTGCCCGCTGCCTCTCGGCCGCCGGCGTGCTGCTCCCGCTCGCCTGATGCTGCTTGCTACCACGGCGTTGTTGCCGCATCCTACTACTCTGTACTTCCAGTTGCTGCCTCCTACTAGCTAGCTTTTGTATTTCTACAATGACTAGCCTTCTAAACTGCCACTAAACAGCGATAATGCAAATCCTAACATGGGTACAAATTATACAAACGGAAAGTAGACGTAATAAGCCTCATTTTGTTTCATTGGACCTGTTTCAGATAATGCATGGATTAAATCCTACAAAAATCACAAAATGCTATCTTATGTTAAAAGGAATAGAGTTACTCCCTAGCATAGTGCATAGTGTGTGTACGTGAGTGCGTAGTGTATAGGCACCATAGCGGTGTGTGGCCGGCTATGCCACACCCTGGCCAGCCTTTTAGTTAGTTTATAATTAGTAGTACTAGCTAATCTATCCAATAGTAGATGACATGTGGACCCATTAATGGTTTAGAGAAAAACAAATTTAAAATAATTGTCTAAGGCAACGACATGTGGCCCCGTACACTGTTTATATGTTGACTAGTCAACCTTTGACTGGGTCAACCCAACCCCCTGGCCCCACTATCATACACTATGCTAGAATAGCACTAGGAGACAAAATTATTTTACTGTGTAATTTTTAAATATAAGTAAATTCAAAAAATAATATAAATTAATTCATAACTCGGATGAAAATGCTTTGTACATGAAAGTTGCTCAGAACGACGAGACGAATCCGGATACACAGCCCGTTCGTCCGCCATGCATCCCTAGCATAGCAAACACGCAACTTTCCCCCTCCGGTTCATCTGTCTGAAAACGCAAAACACCGGGAATACTTTCCCGGATGTTTTCCCCCTTCGCCGGTATCACCTACTACCGCGTTAGGGCACACCTAACATCACGCTTTGTCATGTCATGCATCACTATGCATTTGTTTGCATTATATTTATTGTTTCTTCCCCCTCTTCTCTCGCTAGACACCAAGACCGACGCCGCTGCTACCCAGTACGACTACGGTGTTGACGACCCCTCTTTCTTGCCAGAGCAACCAGGCAAGCCCTCCCTTTGATCACTAGATATCGCCTACTCTTTTCTCTACTTCTTGCATTAGAGTAGTGTAGCATGTTACTGTGTAACGCCCTCGATGCGGCTATATCTCCCACGTGTCGAAGCACGACTTAGAGGCATAACCGCATTGAAAGCAATGTCGCAAGTGAAGTAATCTTCACACAACCCATGTAATACATAAGGAAAAAAATACATAGTTGGCTTACAATCGCCACTTTACACAATACATGAATAAAGCATTACACATCTAGATACAAACAAGGTCTGACTATGGAACCAAAATAAAAGAAGAACCCCAAAAGCGACAAGGTCCCCGATCGACCCCAACTGGGCTCCACTACTGATCAACTAGAACGAAACAACACAAAGGACAAGATCTTCATTGAGCTCCTCTTTGAGCTTGGTTGCGTCACCTGCACGGTTCAACGGCACCTGCAAGCTGGTTTTGGAAGTATCTGTGAGCCACAGGGACTCAGCAATCTCGCACCCACACGATCAAGACTATTTAAGCTTATGGGTAAGGTGAAGGTATGAGGTGGAGCTGCAGCAAGCGACTAGCATATATGGTGGCTAACATACGCAAATGAGAGCGAGAAGAGAAGGCAAAGCACGGTCGATAAAAGTATGATCAAGAAGTGATCCTAGAACAACCTACGTCAAGCATAACTCCAACACCGTGTTCACTTCCCGGACTCTGCCGGAAAGAGACCATCACGGTTACACACGCGGTTGATGTATTTTAATTAATGTCAACTTCAGGTTTTCTACAACCGGACATTAACAAATTCCCATCTGCCCATAACCGCGGGCACGGCTTTCGAAAGTTCAAATCCCTGCAGGGGTGTCCCAATTTAGCCCATCACAAGCTCTCACGGTCAACGAAGGAATAGACCTCCTCCCGAGACATTCCGATCAGACTCGGTATCCCGGTTCTACAAGACATCCTCGACAATGGTAAAACAAGTCCAGCAACACCGCCCGCTGTGCCGACAAATCCCGATAGGAGCTGCACATATCTCGTTCTCAGGGCACATCGGATAAGCTAAGCGTATAGGAGCCGACGTAACCCAAGTTGCCAAGGGATGGCCCTGCATGGTGCTCTGGGTTGGACCAACACTCAGAGGAGCACTGGCCCGAGGGTTTAATAAAGATGACCCTTGAGCTGGCCGACTCAAGGGAAAGAAAAGGCTAGGTGGCAAATGGTAAAACTAATGTTGGGCCTTGCTGGAGGAGTTTTATTCAAGGCGAACTGTCAAGGGGTTCCCATTATAACCCAACCACGTAAGGAACGCAAAATCCGGGAACATAACACCGATATGACGGAAACTAGGGCGGCAAGAGTGGAACAAAACACCAGGCATAAGGCTGAGCCTTCCACCCTTTACCAAGTATATAGATGCATTAATTAAATAAGATATATTGTGATATCCCAACAAGTAAACATGTTCCAATAAGGAACAACATCTCCATGTTCCAACAAGGAACAAACTTCAATCTTCACCTGCAACTAACAACGCTATAAGAGGGGCTGAGCAAAGCGGTAACATAGCCAATCAACGTTTGCTAGGACAAGGTGGTTAGAGGCTTGGCTTAACAATATGGGAGGCATGATAAGCAAGTGGTAGGTATCGCAGCATAGGCATAGCAAAAGAGCGAGCAACTAGCAAAGCAAAGATAGTAGTGATTTCGAGGGTATGATCATATTGCCTGAAATCCCGCAAGGAAGAAGAACGAGTCCATGAGGAAGACAAACAGACGTAGATGACGGATCCTCACAACACGACGTTACCGGAATCAATCCGAAGAAGCAACACCGGAAAGAAGCAAACAATCATAGTAAACAACCACCACATAAATATGGCATGATGCACAATCAAGTATGATGCATGTCCGGTTTAATGAAGCATGGCATGGCAAAGTGCACAAACAATCCTACAAATTAAGTGGAGCTCAATATGCAACTCCGTTGCATATTGACGAAACACCACATTCAAGTTATTTAGTTCTCTCTCGTTTAGGTACCCAACAATATTAAATGTTGATTAACATGGCAAGGGGGTGAAGCAAATGAAAACTACGTATCTAGGCAAGTTTAAATGAGGCCGGAACAACAACCAACAAGTACGGAAACTCCTCATGTGCATATATTAGGTTTGGTACTGTTCTGCCCTAAACATTATTTTAGAGTTGTTAAACATGCAAAGTAAGGCCACCATGTTAAAGTAGGCATTTTTCTACCCCATTTACATATAAAGTTTGTTAAATTTGGAGCTACAGTTAATTAGTTATGAATTAAAACATTTTTGCATATTCATAGAGCAAAATTTAAACAAACAATATTTTAAACATTTTAAACATGGATGAAGATGACATATTATGAAACTAGATGCAATTCTAAGCATTTTTCATATTAAGTTATTTACATGTGATGCACGGTTTAGAAGTTATTAAATGCATGATCCCAAAGGGGTTTTCTGTAAAACTGCAAAACCTGGGATAAATGCTAAAAATGCAGCACACGAAAAAAACATACTATGGGCCAAAACTGGGCGTACAGAGCATGGCCCAACAACAGGGAAGAAAAAAAGGCGCTCAGGGGGGGTGGCCTCACCCAGTGGGCTTCAGCCCAGGTTGGAGGAGCGGTGGGCCGGCTCGGCGCTGGATGCGGCCCACGCGGCCGGCGTGTCTGTCATCGTCCTTCTCCTCGATCCAGAGGGGATCGTGGGAAGGCAGGGCGGCGCGGCGCGGCCTTCGGGAGCCGGCGAGGCGAGGGGCACGAGAACAACGCAGGAGGTCGGATCCGGGGCCGACGGGCGAGCTCCAGCCGGCTCCAGGACAAGGATGGCGACTCCTACCAGATTGGTGGTGGCGAAGCTCCTGCAGCTGCACTCATGGCGATGAGGCATGACGAGAGAGAGAGGAAAGAAAGGCAGGGAGAAGGAGGTGGAGAACGGTAGTTGACCTGACTGGTCGCCGGCGACGGCGGACTCCGGTGACCCGCCGGAGCAGCGAACGACGGTGGGAGGCGTCACGCGAGGGTTGGTGGCGAAGGAGCTCGAGGGCAGCGAGGCTCTTGCGGTTGCGGGCAGCGATGCGGCTCGTCCGGGCCCAGATGGGCTCGAGCGGGCCCCGATCTGGGTCGGGCGGGCCGGCGCGAGGTGGAAGGAGGGAGGCGCTGGCAGGGGCACGTAGCGTGCTGCCACTGGCCCTAGGTGGCGGCGACGGTGGGTTCAGGTGGCGGCTCGCCCGATGGGGCAGCGCCAAGTGGCGGCGGCGGGTTAGGCCGGCGCGGAATGCGAGGTGGAGGTGGGAGGAGGCTGGCGGCGCGCTGATTTTGAGGAGGGAGTTGTCTGCTGCCAAAAATGGAAGGGGAGGCTTCCTTTTATAGACAGGGTTAGGGTTTGAGGGGTTAGGAGGGGTTTTTGGACCGTGCGATTGCCATCGGATGGCTCCGGACGCAAGAAGGGGTAGGTTGAGTCTAGTGGACTGTGTAGAGGGCCATGGACTGAGAGGAGAGCAGAGAATTACAGCCCGACAACAGTTTCCGAAGACCGAAAACGTCCGACGAAAAGACCGGCTATACTGCCGCTATAGTTAATCGTTGGGGCATCAAACGAACTCCGAATGCGACAAAAATTGACAGGCGGCCTACCTACAACATAAAAACACCGCACGCCAACTTTCATCCCATTCTGAGAACATTTTCCGGCCACTTATAAAATAATATTTCAGACATGTCGCAGGCGCGTGCAAGTGTACCTGGGCTCAGAACGGACAACGAAGAGAACCAGGAGACCGGGACGGATGCAAGTTTTGAAAACATGATGATGCAATGCACATGATGACAAGGCAAGATGCGACACGCAAGCAAATGACATGGCAACAACAACGAATAACTGGACGACAACTGGCACATCGGTCTCGGGGCGTCACATACTGCTTTCCGGTAATCCTATCCTCATGCATAGCCTGTCCTTGCTACTACTGTTGTTACCTTTACCTGCAATCCTAATGCTTAGTATAGGATGCTAGTTTATCATCAGTGGCCCTACATTCTTGTCCGTCTGCCATGCTATACTATCGGGTCGTGATCACGAGTATATACTATATACTTTATACATGATACATATGATGACTAAAGTCGGGTTGGCTCGAGGAGTACCCACAGTTGATTCACGAATTGGGGGCTGGAAGGACATACTTTCCCGACGGCCCTCTGTGTGGATCTTTGTGGCGAAGCGACAGGGCAGGTTGAGACCACCTAGGAGAGAGGTGGGCCTGGCCCTGGTCGGCGTTTGCGGTTATTTCAAGATAACACGTTTAACGAGATCTTGGTATTTGATCTGAGTCTGGCCATTGGCCTATACGCACTAACCATCTATGCGGGGACAGTTATGGGCACTCGACGTCGTGGTATCAGCCGAAGCCTTCGTGACGTCAGCGACTGAGCGGCGCGCGCCGGGTTGGACTGGAACGCCTGCTCTTGTATAAGGAAGGCTTGGTATGCTCACCGGCCGCTCTCGCAACGTGCAGGTGTGCAATGGACGATGGGCCCAGACCCCTGCGCCATAGGATGTAGACCGGCGTGCTGACCTCTCTGTTGTGCCTAGATAGGGCTACGACGTGTTGATCTTCCGAGGTCGGGTATGACCCAGGAAAGTGTGTCCGGACAAAGGGGATCGAGCGTGTTGGGAAATGTGGTGCACCCCTGCAGGGAAGTTAATGATCTTCGGTAACAGGACGACTTGGAGTTGTACCTTGACCTTATGACAACTAGAACCGGTTACTTAATAAAACACACCCTTCCAAGTTCTAGATACAACCCGGTAATCGCTCTCTAACAGGGTGACGAGGGGAGGATCACCGGGTAGGATTATGCTATGCGATGTTACTTGGTGAACTTACCATCTACTCTCTTCTCCTGCTGCAAGATGGAGGTTACCAGAAGCGTAGTCTTCGAAAGGACTAGCTATCCCCCTCTTATTCCGGCATTCTGCAGTTCAGTCTACATATGATACCCTCTTTTTCATTTGATACCAATGCATACATTTGTAGTGTAGCTCATTGCTTGCGAGTATTTTGGATGAGTACTCATGGTTGCTTTGCTCCCCTTTTCCCACTTTCTATACCCGGTTGCTGCGACCAGATGATGGAGTCCAAGAGCCAGAGGATCCCGCGGTTGATTCTATGTGGAGTTCGACTTCGAGGAGTAGTTAGGAGATCCCAGGCAGGAGGCCTTGCCTTTTCGATCGTTGCTACTTTTGTGCTAGCCTTCTTAAGGCAAACTTGTTTAACTTATGTCTGTGCTCAGATATTGTTGCTTCTGCTGACTCGTCTATGATCAGCTCTTATATTCGAGCCTTCGAGGCCCCTGGCTTGTAATATGATGCTTGTATGACTTATTTTATTTGTAGAGTTGTGTTGTGATATCTTCCCGTGAGTCCCTGATCTTGATCGTACACGTTTGCATGTATGATTAGTGTATGGTCAAATCGGGGGCGTCACAAGTTGGTATCAAAGCCGACTGCCTATAGGAATCCCCCTTGCACACTCCTTGGCCGCAGTTGAGTCTAGACATTACAAAAACTTTTACTAACATGGTTGTGTGCCTTACGGTCCCACGTTGCCATTTGAGTGGTATTAGGATCTTTTATTCCTCGTCTATACTCTGGGATTCTGCTCTCTCTTCTATTCGGGTGAAATGATTTTTACTTAATCTAACATTAGGATCTCGTGATCACTTTCAACCGGAGAGCCCCTTATCACAGATGATCGCCTGCTGCACCAGAAGATTCCGAAAATACTCTCCGATGTTCTCCCGAGAACATATGCTCATCGTCTTTGCAATTCCCTACCACCGTAATATCCTTATGAATAACTACATACACTTGCCATTCATACAATCATTCCCCGTTGATCTTGTTATTACAAGATACCCCGAATTTCTCTCTATTATTCCGAGAATACTTATGCCTACTGCCTTGTAGTTCCTTGCCATGGAAATACCCCTACGGATAATTCCTTGCACTTATCAAGTATCCGCTCATCCCCTATTGATCATGAGTTTCACAAAATTCTTTGAAGTGCTATTCGATCTTCCAAATTCTTAAGCAACCTATTGCTTTTAAAACTCTCGCTTGCTTGCACTATGGTTAATCCCATATGTCTTGTAATCTTAATGGCATCCCTTGTCATTATCATTTTGAGTCTGTTGGTTCAATATGTTGCGAATGCTCATAATCCTCATTTAGATCCTAGAATTCATCCTTCCGGCTCAGACGCCATTTTAAACATGAGCTGGATCTCGACCAACCAAACTGCCATTGATTGTACCCCTAAGGCTATTCAACTTGTCCATCCCTAATCAAAGCATTGCTTCTGATCCCTTGTATTGGAATTCATAATTCCTTTGCTTCCGAGCTTTGAGTTAGTCAGTTGTTTCTATAATATGATCTTGCATTCTTTCTTCCTCTGGTTGAGTACCGATACTCACATCAGATCCTTTGTTGGATTTTGTCCGACACCGCCCTTCATATTCATTCAACTTGTGAGCCTTTCATCGGAAACATAATGTCTTTGGTAAATTGTATCCCCTACTTTTGTCAACCATGCTCTGCTCCCGAGCTTGAGTAATTCGCTCCTGAACTTTGTGGTATATGTTCCTAAGAGGCCCAGATGGGTTGAACCTATGCCTTCTTTAAATCTGAGTGAAGCCGAAAGATTTCAGGGGTCATACTTATCTGCTATTGCACCAAGAAAAAGCTTTCAACAACTAATGTCATTTTCGAAATATGAGAGGTGAATGAAAGGTTATGCATTGAACAAGTGGGAGTCGACCTTGAACCCTGCGTTCATGCCCATGGACACGATGTATACCTTATCATGGAAGCTTCTCGTAATAATAACTATTTCCTTGAAATAATATCCCTTGGTATCGATGAATTTATCTGTTGCAGCCGTATTTCCAACCATATGTTCTCTCTGATCCCATTTCACAGACAAGTTTAAGCACTTGTCTTCTGTGGACCAATACACCAGTCCAACCTTTACTTTGATCTACCGTCTAGCATTACACCCTGGTATCTCGAGAATATCATGGAACTACATAACTCCTTATGAGTTCTTCATCTACAATTAATTCTCACCGATTCCAATCTTTCTTCGGGTTATTAGTTATTAGTCACTCGAGAACACCGATAATTGAATCGAGTCCGCACTACGATTCAACAACTCTTATTAACCATCATTGCTTACGGGTTTGAACTCGATCACATCATTCCTAGCAAGATTGGCTATATCATTATTGTGCTGATTTTAACTATGCTACCTGGTCCTTATTCTCGGAGCACCAATTTGCAACGATAGCTAAGCTTACATCAATCTTCCTCGTCATACCCTTTCACCTTATACAACAAGCTTGATTTCGAGTTTGTGTCGTAACTGTGGTTCCAATAACCTCTTGCTTCATCATTCCTTTGACTTGATGTCATCGCTGATCGATTACATCTTCATGAAATATCTCGACAAAATTTGTCGTGATCATCTTCAACATTTTGAATTCTTCTAGGATATCAGTTGAATTCTTGATGAGAAATACCATCCTTGTCCCTCGAAGGTTTGTGTTATGATCTGCAACTTCATTGCCCCCGTCCAACACAAACTTGTTCATGTTTTGTGTTATACCTTGAGTTCCTTGCTATCCAACATTTGTTCTTCTTTAGCTTGGAATATTACCACCTTTTAGGTCAAGAATGTTGTCGGAATTTCACCACCTCTTGAGAATTCTTGATACAAGTGATACTTCTCACCATCACCATTCCTTCTTGGTCCCCGTGTTGTTTCTAACCAGAATACTGGCAAATGGACTGAGAGGTGTAAATTTCAAAACTTATAGCAACCCTATTTCTTTGAAGTTAATGGTCGATAGTTTCATTCTAAGTCTATTGCTTATTGGATCATCATTCAAACATTGATCGTGCTACCTAGTCTAGATTTCCGGGTGCACCCTTCTATCATTGTTAAATTGTGTATGTTTTCCTCGAGCATACATCATTATATCATTTTATATGACTAATGTTATCTCCTTGTTCACATAATTATGGAAATCCATCTTTTGGAAATCCCAATGAATTGTCGCTGAGACCATCAGCCACCCCTCATTCTCTCCTTGGTTTAATGATGAACTCTTGTTTCAGAACTCTCTTCCATAGTTCATTTCCTAAGAATCTTACAATGTCATCTCGACAATAGGTGTTGCACCTTCTTCTCACGCATCCTGATTATGAGGTATCCTGACACCAATCAGATCTGAATCTCGGTCAGATATGATGGTTGGAACATATTTCCAAGAGTTATTACATTGGTCCTTATATATCGGTAAGGTGATGTCATGCCTAGCACACCTGGACGGAGGACCTATTGATATAGTTTCCTTTTTAGCAAGGTTATCCATGCTTCCATGAGGAAATTGTAAGACTTATTCTATAAGTTGATCTTGATAAATCCTTTGAGTATCCAAAGTCCGACCTTGCTTGAAGACCATGTCAATGCTATCTCGAAGCATGTTTGTGGTACTCCAATTTTCAATAAGAACATTTGAAGCACAATGCTAAAATTTCTTTATTAGTTACCCAAGCACTGTTGTATGGGTAATGTCATGATATTTCTCTCCCCTTTCCTAAAGGGTTTTCTACGTTATATCATGTCATGGATATCATGCTCTGCTTGTCCTTGGGAAGGATACCCCCCTGAAATATGTGTTTAAACACATTTTCCTTTCCATTGTTCTGTTTAACCTGATGATCACATTTTCCTTCCCATTGGTTTGTTTGACCTTTCTTGTGATCTATATAATTTAAGCAGTAGTAATTCACTGCTTATGTAAACATCTGGTGTACAACTTTGTTAGTGAGACCCTATTTCTACTGTTGATGACATTTCGGTAACCGCCGATGGACGAGAACTTTGCCTATTGGCCCGCCTCGTTCAACGAGCAGGAAAATGGTTCTCTTCGTCCCTCGCCCTTGGTACCGACGTTGTTGCTGACATAACTGATAGGTTATTCCCTAACATGCCTTGCTATCATGAACATGCAAGATGTCGCCGCCCCTCTTACCTTAACCCACATGATGGGCCCACAACCCATAGTTTCACAGGATCGAAACCTGACTCTCCTGTACACCCCCTGTTTTCATAGTTATTCCTCACGCGTGGCTTCGTATGTAATTCATGAGCTATCTTTCGAGAGATCATCAATTCTGGTATCAGACACAATGCTTATTCCCATTGCTCTAAACCCCTTTCACCCTCCATTTCAGGCATCGAACGATTGCCTGTCCACTCGAAACTTCTCATAGTACCTTATTACTTTGCTCTCGATATTTGCTTAAGTTCCAATTCGAGAGTTACTTTCCAGCACCTTCCCCGATGTTATCTACCAGATGAACAACCTTGTAGAGGTTTGTTCTTCCGAATCTACCCTTTTTCCTTACCGTAAGTACGATGAAGACTCCACAAAAAAAACGACTTCATTATGATGACCTGAAGCAGAGAAATGAAGACGTCGACGTAATGGATCAACCTCTTCGAGAAGAGCAACCTAGACTGTGAAGAATCGTTAGAAATTGCATAACCTAGTCTCCCCCCCTTAAACCACCCCTTAAATCTCGGGACGAGATTTCTTGTAGTGGAGGAGATTTGTGACACACCGATAGTTAAGCTACAGTAAACCCCTGTTAATGATGCCAGGTCATCATAATTAAAATTTGCTAAACTCCACTCATTTCAAACTTAGTTCAAATAACAAGTCAAGTTATAGTTTCATAAAATAGTGAATTAAAAATGTTCAAAAGGTTACAAATATTCACTAGCTAATTAACAAACAACATCCAACATTTAAAAAAATAATTAATCGCCCTAAATCAATTAAAACAGTGACCAAAACAATCCCATTAATCCGTTTTCATTTATGCAAAATTCAAATGAATTCAAATACTCACCAAACCTTTTAGAGGCAATACTAAATAATGTCTAGTATTTGATCTGACAAGTTTCTTATTTAAAAAAATACATCTGGTGGCTCAACTTAATACAAAACAGAAATAGGAAGGAAAACATAGGTAATTATATAAACAAAATGAAAGGCCTAGTGGGTTCTACATCCAACAGTGCCCAGCCCACGTCAACCACCCCATCTTTCTGCTGCTACAGGGAGGCAGGGGAGCCGTGGCAGGCATCCCCCGGCCATGGCCGCACCATGCCACGTGCCGGCCATCCCCCGTCTTCCCTGGAGCATAAGGCCGACCCCGGCAACCTCGGGACGAACCCTAGCACATTTCCCTTCCTCTCCTCGAGCCGCTTTATTCTCCACAACGCGGACCCGAACATAGCCGTCGCCATGGCCAAGCTCTTCACCACGACTATGATCGTTCCCGGCACCTGAGGAGGTGTCCATCAACTTCCTCGCAGTCGACTATGTCAACTATGCCCTCAGGAACGAGCTCCTCGCCCGACAGCGCCCGGATCCAGCCCGTCTTCGATCTCCAATCACCGTCGTTCGACGCATCGATCCACTCCGTCCTGCTGCTCCTAAGCCCTCAACGGCCTTTCTTGCGCCTCTCGGTGAGCCTTCTCCTTTCCCCAGCTTTCCCCCTTCCTTCCCTTGCCGTAGGTCGCCGTTGCCGGAGCTCCACTCGTCGTCCCCCCTTGTCCGCGCTTGCCGTGTTCCGCGACCGCGCCCTGCCTCGCTTGGCCGCGCCCAACCGTGGCCAGCTCGTGCCCGTTGCGTGCCCTACCCCGCCTCTGTCCGCGGCCACCGTGCCCGCGCGCCTCACTCGCTGGGCGCCCTGGCCTCGCGCCACGCTGGCGCACTGCCCTCGCGCAGCCCCGCACCCGCGCAGCCCCGCACCCGCGCAAGGCCTTGCCGTGCCCGAACGCGCCCGCACTGCTGTGCACCCCGCTGCGCCCTGCCGTGCATCGGTCGCGCTCGTGTAGCCCTGCCACCGCAGCGCCCGCGCCCACCGGCGGCTGCCTCTACCCACCCCACGCCGCCTCCACTGCTCGCTGCGCCGCACCACGCTTGGCCGCGCCCCGCGCCTGCGTCGCCCAATCTTTGGCCGGCCGCTGCGCCTTTGCTCGCGTCGCCATCCCCTGACGCTGCTCGTCCTCCTTGTGCTGCTCTGCTTGCTGCTTCGCTGCTCTACTACTGCTGCCGCTTAGCTGTTGCTGTTGCACCGTCGTCACTGCTGCTGCTGACCACACGCGCGTGTGCCCGCTGCCTCTCGGCCGCCGGCGTGCTGCTCCCGCTCGCCTGATGTTGCTTGCTACCACGGCGCTGTTGCCGCATTCTACTACTATGTACTTCTAGTTGCTGCCTCTACTAGCTAGCTTTTGTATTTCTACAATGACTAGCCTTCTAAACTGCCACTAAACAGCGATAAGACAAGTCCTAACATGGGTAAAAATTATATAAATGGAAAGTAGACGTAATAAGCCTCATTTTGTTCCATTGGACCTGTTTCATATAATGCATGGATTAAATCCTACAAAAATCACAAAATGCTATCTTGTGTTAAAAGAAATAAAGTTACTCCCTAGCATAGTGTGTGTACGTGAGTGCGTAGTGTATAGGCACCACAGCCGTGTGTGGCCGGCTATGCCACACCCTGGCCAGCCTTTTAGTTAGTTTATAATTAGTAGTACTAGTCGTGAACCCGTGCATTTGCACGGGCTAGTATATGGAATATTGATGAATTGCTATGGTTTTGGTTCATTGTTGTTATTTTGACTATTGCATGCTTCAAAATTCTTCCTTTTTCTCATAGTGATTTGTCTACAATGCCATGTTTTTATATTTAAAATCAAATCAACATAATTCCCATCTATTTTTTTCTAGTTTTAATATAACTTTAGAGTTTTATTTTATTTATGTTTCAAGTGCATTATTGTGCATGTCTTAATATGTGTCATTTTTGTTCGCATACTTGAAAGTGTAAATTCACGTAAGACTTCCAAAAAAGGTAATATCTAACTATGCATGACTTTATAAATATTCAAGAGAAATATACCAATCCTTTGTCTGTGTGACACCGTAAAGTAGATTTCTAAACAATATCTCCTGGTCGAACTTCCCTTTGATTTAAAACGCAACTTGAAACATTGATACAACTCCCAAGACATTCCTAAATTTGTGCTTTGCTCATAGATCATAATCTAATATCTTTTTACGGGTCTTAATTGCTCCTTCGTAAGGCATCACATTTAATTGTTACCATATGCACCATTTTAAAAGATGCATAGAGGAAAATCATCAGATACCCTCGCAGAAAAAAGGTATCAACTTAATATGGGGCTATTTATTTTCTTTACTGTCAGCGTGATTAAGTAAGCCTTTTTTCCAATATGTACAACCTATTTAGATATATTGTACTATTATTTTTATATAGAGAGCGACCATGATTAAGTTGTACAGACACCTCAACAATTAATGTAAAAAGATCAATTAGCCAGCATCGTTCCTTGCTAATAACCTCTACTGTTATGTTTGTCCATGTATGCATGTGCCCTAGATCAAAGCATTCAAACTATGCGGAACGTTATTTTATATTTATCATTATTTCTACTTACAAAACAAAATAAGTGTTGGAAACTATAGCTTCCAGTTCCCCCAATATCTGATTGTTTCTGGATTTTTTTTTCAAAACTGTATATGACCCAAAAAACACGCTCAATGTTTTTCGAAACGAAACATCGCATAGATCTGAATTTTGCATAACACGCTGTTTTCAAGAGAATATATTAATTTATTTGTATTTGTTCAAAGAATCATAGAGCATCGTGTTGGTACGTAGCCATTGTTACTCCTGTTTATATAAGATAAAAGACGAAAGAAACTATAATCTGTTGGTACGTAGCCATTGTTACTCTTGTTTATATAAGATAAAAGACGAAAGAAACTATAATCAGAATATATTAAGACATCCACCAAGCAGCAACTAAACTGAGTTTAAACACTAATTGTTTCTTCTCAAAGAGAATCAAAACGTCTGGTAAGAAAAATATTGAGGGGATCATTGGTTCCTTTGAGGAAGAAGAACGTACTACAGCTGAACCGCAACAAAGACATGGTTCAGTCCTAGCGGTGAAAGGAATTAAGCCTGAAGCAACATCTTGGCTGCATAGGATTAATTAATTAAGATCCAATCTCTAGAACACATAACGGCGTAAGCATCTACCGCTTCGTCAGCTCTCATCCGTCCGTTGTCCTTCTCTCCTTCATGTACAACATGCTCGCAATTTCCGTTCTCATGAACTCCTGCAGTCCTGGTTCCCCTCTTCAATCTGCATGCGTTGCCGCTGATGGCCGTTCTGTTGTGTCACTGGGAACAGCTGGTTGTCCCTTTATTTCTTGGCTGCAGGCAATCGTTCGATGGTTGGAACATATTTCCAAGAGTTATTACATTGGTCCTTATATATCGGTAAGGTGATGTCATGCCTAAGAATCTTACAATGTCATCTCGACAATAGGTGTTGCACCTTCTTCTCACGCATCCTGATTATGAGGTATCCTGACACCAATCAAATCTGAATCTCGGTCAAATATGATGGTTGGAACATATTTCCAAGAGTTATTACATTGGTCCTTATATATCGGTAAGGTGATGTCATGCCTAGCACACCTGTACGGAGGACCTATTGATATAGTTTCCTTTTTAGCAAGGTTATCCATGCTTCTATGAGGAAATTGTAAGACTTATTCTATAAGTTGATCTTGATAAATCCTTTGAGTATCCAAAGTCCGACCTTGCTTGAAGACCATGTCAATGCTATCTCGAAGCATGTTTGTGGTACTCCGATTTTCAATAAGAACATTTGAAGCACAATGCTAAAATTTCTTTATTAGTTACCCAAGCACTGTTGTATGGGTAATGTCATGATATTTCTCTCCCCTTTCCTAAAGGGTTTTCTACGTTATATCATGTCATGGATATCATGCTCTGCTTGTCCTTGGGAAGGATACCCCCCTGAAATATGTGTTTAAACACATTTTCCTTTCCATTGTTCTGTTTAACCCGATGATCACATTTTCCTTCCCATTGGTTTGTTTGACCTTTCTTGTGATCTATATAATTTAAGCAGTAGTAATTCACTGCTTATGTAAACACCTGGTGTACAACTTTGTTAGTGAGACCCTGTTTCTACTGTTGATGACATTTCGGTAACCGCTGATGGACGAGAACTTTGCCTATTGGCCCGCCTCGTTCAACGAGCAGAAAAATGGTTCTCTTCGTCCCTCGCCCTTGGTACCGACGTTGTTGCCGACATAACTGATAGGTTATTCCCTAACATGCCTTGCTATCATGAACATGCAAGATGTCGCCGCCCCTCTTACCTTAACCCACACGGTGGGCCCACAACCCATAGTTTCACAGGATCGAAACCTGACTCTCCTGTACACCCCCTGTTTTCATAGTTATTCCTCACGCGTGGCTTCGTATGTAATTCATGAGCTACCTTTTGAGAGATCATCAATTCTGGTATCAGACACAATGCTTATTCCCATTGCTCTAAACCCCTTTCACCCTCCATTTCACCCTCCATTACACGGGCTGTAGATAAGCATGGTAAAAGAAAGAAAGAATAACCGAGAAACGTGATTGTCCCTTTATTTCTTGGCTGCAGAGATATAAAGTCAATTAGACGTAAGAGAGTTTTTTAAGGGAAAAAAACTCAGTTAATAGTTTGGGGTCGTGACATCTCTTTTTTTAATCTATTGCTCTTCTTCAATCAGATCTTGACGTGGCCCAAAAGAAAAACCAGATCATGACAAAACAGGTTATTACCAGCTCATCTAGACCATTAATTATAACTCAATCTGAGCCGTTATAATTCGGTCCCACGAGATTAACGGTTCTTAATTTCTAATTAACGTGATAATTTTTAGGAAGTCTGTAATTAGTATAGGTATATCGAGGTATAGATATAAAGGTATAGATAGATAGATAGACTAGCTAATTTATCCAATAGTAGATGACATGTGGACCCACTAATGGTTTAGAGAAAAACAAATTTAAAATAATTGTCTAAGTCAACAACATGTGGCCTCGTACACTGTTCATATGTTGACTAGTCAACCTTTGACTGGGTCAACCCAACCCCCTGGCCCCACTGTCATACACTATGCTAGAATAGCACTAGGAGACAAAATTATTTTACTGTGTAATTTTTAAATATAAGTAAATTCAAAAAATAATATAAATTAATCCATAACTCGGATGAAAATACTTTGTACATGAAAGTTGCTCAGAACGACGAGACGAATCCGAATACGCAGCCCGTTCGTCCGCCACGCATCCCTAGCATAGCGAACACGCAACTTTCCCCCTCCGGTTCATCTATTCGAAAACGCGAAACACCGGGAATACTTTCCCAGATGTTTTTCCCCTTCGCCGGTATCACCTACTACCGCTTTAGGGCACACTTAGCATCACGCTTTTTCATGTCATGCATCACTATGCATTTGTTTGCATTATATTTATTGTTTCTTCCCCCTCTTCTCTCGCTAGACACCGAGACCGACGCCGCTACTACCCAGTACGATTACGATGTTGACGACCCCTCTTTCTTGCCAGAGCAACCAGGCAAGCCCCCCCCCTTTGATCACCAGATATCGCTTACTCTTCTCTCTACTTCTTGCATTAGAGTAGTGTAGCATGTTACTGCTTTCTGTTAATCCTATCCTGATGCATAGCCTGTCCTTGCTACTACTGTTGTTATCTTTACCTGCAATCCTAATGCTTAGTATAGGATGCTAGTTTATCATCAGTGGCCCTACATTCTTGTCCGTCTGCCATGCTATACTATCGGGCCGTGATCACTCGAGAGGTGATCACGGGTATATACTATATATTTTATACATGATACATGTGATGACTAAAGTCGGGTTGGCTCGGGGAGTACCCGCAGTTGATTCATGAATTGGGGGCTAGAAGGACATACTTTCCTGACGGCCCTCTGTGTTGATCTTTGTGGCGAAGCGACAGGGCAGGTTGAGACCACCTAGGAGAGAGGTGGGCCTGGCCCTGGTCGGCGTTCGCGGTTATTTCAAGATAACACGTTTAACGAGATCTTGGTATTTGATCTGAGTCTGGCCACTGGCCTATACGCACTAACCATCTACGCCGGGACAGTTATGGGCACTCGACGTCGTGGTATCAGCCGAAGCCTTCGTGACATCAGCGACTGAGCGGCGCGTGCCGGGTTGGACTGGAACGCCTACTCTTGTATAAGGGAGGCTAGGTCTGCTCACCGGCCGCCCTCGCAATGTGCAGGTGTGCAATGGGCGATGGGCCCAGACCCCTGCGCCATAGGATGTAGACCGGCGTGCTGACCTCTCTGTTGTACCTAGGTAGGGATGCGACGTGTTGATCTTCCAAGGCCGGGCATGACCCAGGAAAGTGTGTCCGGACAAAGGGGATCGAGCGTGTTGGGAAATGTGGTGCACCCCTGCAGGGAAGTTAATCTATTCGAATAGCCGTGATCTTCGATAACAGGATGACTTGGAGTTGTACCTTGACCTTATAACAACTAGAACCGGCTACTTAATAAAACACACCCTTCCAAGTGCCAGATACAACCCGGTGATCGCTCTCTAACAGGGCGACGAGGGGAGGATCACCGGGTAGGATTATGCTATGCGATGTTACTTGGTGAACTTACCATCTACTCTCTTCTCCTGCTGCAAGATGGAGGTTACCAGAAGCGTAGTCTTCGAAAGGACTAGCTATCCCCCTCTTATTTCGGCATTCTGCAGTTCAGTCCACATATGATACCTCCTTTTCCATTTGATACCAATGCATACATTTGTAGTGTAGCTCGTTGCTTGCGAGTACTTTGGATGATTACTCACGGTTGCTTTGCTCCCCCTTTTCCCCCTTTCTATACTCGGTTGCTGCGACCAGATGATGGAATCCAGGAGCCAGAGGATCCCGCGGTTGATTCTATGTGAAGTTCAGCTTCGAGGAGTAGTTAGGAGGTCCCAGGTAGGAGGCCTTGCCTTTTCGATCGTTGCTACTTTTGTGCTAGCCTTCTTAAGGCAAACTTGTTTAACATATGTCTGTACTCAGATATTGTTGTTTCCGCTGACTCGTCTATGATCGAGCTCTTGTATTCGAGTCTTCGAGGCCCCTGGCTTGTAATATGATGCGTGTATGACTTATTTTATTTTTAGAGTTGTGTTGTGATATCTTTCCATGAGTCCATGATCTTGATCATACACGTTTGCGTGTATGGTTAGTGTATGATCAAATCGGGGGCGTCACACTAGGACACCTTCCATACTCCATTTTTCTTTCGTATGCTTGTCCACCAAGATAAAAAATCTATATATACTTCCCGTACCTGTTGATCACCGTATCCGGGAGAAATCCTCAGTTCTCTTTTCTTGCTGTTTTCTGACAGATTCAACTAGATCAACGTCATGTATTCCTCACCCTTCAACAATGGAGAAGGAGACATAAGGTCGGTTCAAGAAGATCTAAGGAGGGATGAAGTTGAAGAGGTTGTTATGAAGGAAGAAGAGGAAAGTCCCTTCGGGATTCACCCTCGAGCCTTCGAGAGGGGTACACTAGCTGGCATCTCTACTCACCCTGATCCTCATCAAGCCATGGGATCATCGAACAATCAAGCGAGCCTGGAAATGCAAGAAAAGCTCCCACCAAGGAGGCCCTTACACAGGTTACATCATAACAATTTTCATAATTTGATTCACAATTATGAGTTCGAGAACACTCCTCGTAGGCACATACCGTCCAACTGGGACATATCCCAGCCAAGAGAAAACAGTGCAGGAACAAAACTGTGGGGCCCTGAGAATAAACACATAATGGCTGAGGTGAAGAAAAGCAGTGAATTAATTCATAAAGCCCTTCATGAGATTCAAGGTTTGAAGGATTTACTCATGGTTATATTGGAAAATACTACTTCATCACCACCATCACCTTCTTCACCACCAAAGGAGAACTGAGTATCGGGTATGGGCACTCCCCTTGGCTTCTGCCAAACTTGGGGGAGGTGCCCCGGTATCGTATCACCTCACTATATTTTTGCTTTAGATGAATAAAAGTTTAGTTCGATCATTTCTTCTTTGAGAGTTTGCTTAGTGATCTATCCTTATAATCGTGTGCAAGTTATATAATAAAGTTAGTTTGACTTTTTTCTTTCTTAACTTTCATGTTGCAAATTAAAGAAAAGAAATAAGAAAGAAAAGGGGAAACAAAATAAATAAAAGAAAGGAAAGAAATAAAGGAAATATCATGTACTAATCCTATGGTAGGTGATGACACTACATAAGGAAAAGTATAAGTAGAAAATTTTATTAGAGATTAACAAACATAGCATTAGTCAATGATCCAACTCATGAAAGAATTAAAAGGGGAAGAGAAGATTCACATATAAATATACTGTCCTAGAAATCTTTTGTGATTGTGAGCCCTCATTAAAATATTATATGCCAAAATTGTTAACGTTGGACAAGGATGACAACTTAATGTTTGTTTATATTCACATAGAAGTCATATTGTCATAGATCCTTTAACATGTGGTGCTTGCCCCCTATCTTTGCTAGCCAATTTTTTTTGCACTAAGTAGAGATACTACTTGTGCCTCCAAAAACCCTTAAACCCAAATCTTATTTTCAAGTGTCCACCATACCTACCTAGGGATTGAGCAAGATCCCTCAAGTAAGTTGTCATCAGTGCAAAAAGGCAATAAAAATTGCTTCTAAAAGTGTGAGATCATTTAGTGTAAGAGAAAATTGAGCGTTGCACGAACTTGTGATGGTGAAGAATAAAAGCGACAGACTGCATAATAAAGGTCGCTATCACAAGGGGCAATGCAACGTGACGTTCTTTTGCATTAAGGGGTTGAGCATACAAACAAATAAGCGCATGACAACCTCTGTTTCCCTCTACTAAGGGCCTATATTTTACTTTTATGTATTTACTTTTATGCAAAGAGTCAAAGTTTTCCTTCTATTCTTTTTTATTTTTCTCCTTTGGCAAGCATCATGTGGTGAGGAAAGATCTAGACACATATGTCCAGTTGAATATAGATAGCATGAGTTATTATTGTTGACATCACCCTTGAGGTAATACGTTGGGAGGCGAAACTATAAGCCCCTATCTTTCTATGTCCGGTTGAAACATTTTGCTCATGTGTACGCAGTGAGTGTTAGCAATCATAAAAGACTATATGATGGTTGATTATGTGGACTTGCCTAAAGGCTCTGATATGTCACCCTTCCTGAAAAGATGATGAATTGTAGTTACAAAGTTGACTGAGAACATAGTTTGTTGGTTTCTAATAGAGTTTTTGCTTCATACGTCGATTGTGTGATGAATTGTTATTTATTCATGAGAAGTATATGATAGAAGTTCTATGATAAAATTCTTATTTTAATTTTATTGTTGTTATAATAATCAACATGATGCTTCTTTGTCCGTATTTTGTTTTTATCGACATCTCTCTCAAAGCATGTGGACATGTTTTTCGATTTCAGTTTTTTCTTGAGGACAAGCGAGATCTAAGCTTGGGGGAGTTGATACGTCCATTTTGCATCATGTTTTCTTACTGTTATTTATGATTTTTTTACCCATAATAATGTGTTTTAGATTAATTCTAATGCCTTTTCTATCATAATATAAGTTATACACAAAGAGGGAGAATTCCGGCAGCTGGAAATCTGGACCTGAAAAGCTACGTCAGGGTACCTATTCTGCACAACTCCAAATGAGCTGAAACTTCACGAGGATTTTTTATGTAATATTTAAGAATTATTGGAGCAAATAACTAGCAGAGGGGGCCCACCAGGTGGGCACAACCCTCCTGGGTGCGCAGGGAGCCCAGGCGCGCCAGGGTGGGTTGTGCTCACCCAGCCCCACCTCTGGTGCCCATCTTTTGGTATATAAGTCACTCTAACCTAGAAAAATGAGGAGAGGACTTTTGGGACGGAGCGCCGCCGCCTCGAGGCGGAACTTGGGCAGGAGCACTTTTTCCCTTGGCGGAGCGATTCCGCCGGGGGAACTTCCCTCCCGGAGGGGGAAATCATCGTCATCATCATCACCAACAAATCTCCCATCTTGGGGAGGGTAATCTCCATCAACATCTTCAACAACACCATCTCATCTCAAACCCTAGTTCATCTCTTGTGTTCAATCTTGTTATCGGAACTATAGATTGGTGCTTGTGGGTGACTAGTAGTGTTGATTACATCTTGTAGTTGATTACTATATAGTTTATTTGGTGGAAGATTATATGTTCAGATCTAATATGCTATTTAATACTCCTCTGATCATGAGCATGTTTATCATTTGTGAGTAGTTACTTTTGTTCTTGAGGTCATGGGAGAAATCATGTTGCAAGTAATCATGTAAACTTGATATGTGTTCGATATTTTGATAGTATGTATGTTGTGATTCCCTTAGTGGTGTCATGTGAACGTCGACTACATGACACTTCACCGTATTTGGGCCTAAGGGAATGCATTGTGGAGTAGTAATTAGATGATGGGTTGCGAGATAAATGATTGGATCCAAAAGTTTAATGCTATGGTTAGAATTTATTCTTAATACTTTTCTCGTAGTTGCGGATGCTTGTGGGAGGGTTAATCATAAGTAGGAGGTTTGTTCAAGTAAGAACAGCACCTAAGCACCGGTCCACCCACATATCAAATTATCAAAGTAGCGAACACAAATCGAACCAACATGATGAAAGTAACTAGATGAAATTCCCATGTACCCTCAAGAACACTTTGCTTATCATAAGAGACCGTTTTGGCCTGTCCTTTGCCTCAAAAGGTGTAGCGACCCGATCCGAATGGATCAAAGTCTCTGTGCTTAAGTGTCATCCCTGGATCGGTATGCTGACGCACACAACACTCGAGGATTTATAACAGAGGTAAATCACATGTATAGAGTAACGTAAATACTATTACCTCAATCCATATAGCGGAAAAAACAACAAAGCTGTGGAGTCCCAACAACACCAACGACAAAGTTGAGTGTAGATATCGTAACCCTAACATATCACTTACTCGTCGTAAGATTCCTACAACATGAGACGTTGCAGCCATATAAGTCATTACATTGAATGTACTGGCAATTTCACACCATAGAGTAATAATGAGAATTGTCTATCTTTATATGCATATTTGGCTGGTGGAGGCTCTAAGTTTAAATTTTGCATAAAGCTAATTTTTCCCTACAACAAAGGAATATATTTTATTTACTACTAAGTTAAATTATCCATATTGAGAAGGTAACCCCAACTCAATCCCAAAAATCACCAAATCATTAATAACCCAACAATTTCATTAAATAGAGTGATGAGATCAACCAATAATTCACTTCCAGATACTCAAAATTGTCCATAACAGGGGACACGGATAATCATGATTAGTTTGTACACTCTGTAGAGGTTTGCGCACTTTTCCCCACAAGACTCGACCACATCCATGATCGGAAGATCGAGACATAGTCTTTCTGAAGCATTAACTCTTTACTCTGGATAGACAGTACCATCTATTTTCCCCTACATCTGCTAGCCTATCATTAAAAGAGGTCACACAACTTACTCAACTATGCCAGAGCCATAATGGCTTGTGGCTTCACACGGAAGTTTCTAGCATGAATAATCTTATGATCCCTTTGAGCCTGGGTGGCATTCCATAGGATGATCACACGGGTACTGCGGGATCCCCTTGGGCAAGAACTGGGTTCTCCAGGTGCCCGGGCAAGCCACTGGGTTCTCCAGGGTGCCCCAACCATTCCACCCAGATGTGTATTAAAGTAGCCACCTTAAGTTTCCCTTAGTTATTTTAACTCTCGCAACTTTCATGAATCTCACATACCAATCCACGTCTATGATCATGGCTAAGCAATAAGAGCATAACGTATAATCCCGGGATGATCAAAGGTAATAGGTTCCTACCTCATGAACTACATAGCAATACCCACACATTCCCAATCCTACTCATGCAATCTTTGAGGATGTAACTAATGCATAAAAACTGGGTATAAAAGAGTATGATCAAAGTGTGAACTTGCCTTGTACTGTTGATGAAGATTCTTCGCACTCATAATTTCTGATGGTTCTACTCGTCACACTCTGATCAATCTATTGTAAGCAATCAATTATAACCACACATCAACAATCACTTAAAGACCCAAAAAATGCAAAGGAAGATTGCAAAAACTCCAAAAGAACCGAATCAAATTATTTTGCAAGATCATATCCTAATTTCAGTGAAAAGGTGTGGTGATGGCTCAAGATGATAGATTACGTCTAGGGATTCAATTTCAATAAGGAATCAATTGAAAATGCGCTACCGTTTACAAGATATGATCAAATGAAGGTTCGAATAGTTTGAAAGGTTCCAAAGTTGAAACTAATGATGCTACTGGATGTAGGAAGTCAATAGGAACATGTAGGAAGAAGAATTACTAGATTGGAAATAACGGATCAAAAGATACAAGTAATTCAACATAACATTGAATCTACTTAGAATGTTGTGTGATAACTCTTTGTGGACTAGCAGGGTAATCTGACTATGATCAAAATTATATGTTGGAAAGATGACACTAATTGTGCGATCGGAAAAATTACTTCAATACGAATCCGATGCAGTTGGGTTCATCGGAAACGGAGCTATGGATAAAAAGATATGATCAAAAGAAGTTTGAATATGAATCTGAACAAATTTCGAAATTTGAAAGTTGCAAAAAGTTTATCTGATAGATTCACTCGATAGGCGGAATCAAGATGAAAATGTAGGCATTGATTTTATCTAATTTGGATGAACGAGTAAAAAGTTATGGCTATTTGAAAAATCAGGGCCAAGCTGCGGAAGAAAAATATTTACGATTAAAAGAATTCTAGGTCTAATGTATAAATACGGAGACTAATTGATAATCTAATTATTCTACCATACACTAGTCTAAAACTAATAAGCTATGAAACTATATAAAAAATACGAAGAAAGATGCCTTTATAAGGTAGAGAAAAGACGACTTCAGAGAGAGGAGACAACTTCCAAAAGTCCCGCCGGAGAGGAGAAATATATTTTTCTTTAGTGAATCTAGTCAAACCAAAATATTGATTTAACCGGAATCGGATGATACCCCGAACAAGCCCCTCAAAGGATTACTTTCCATAGTAACAAGTGACAGTAAATTTCAGCACACTATATCAATTTTTCCTTACCAAATTCCACCTACCAAAGGCGCTTCACTCCCCGGCAACGGCGCCATAAAAGAGTCTTGATGACCCACAAGTATAGGGGATCTATCGTAGTCCTTTCGATAAGTAAGAGTGTCGAACCCAACGAGGAGCAGAACAAAATGATAAACAGTTTTCAGTAAGGTATTCTCTGCAAGCACTGAAATTATCGGTAACAGATAGTTTTGTGATAAGGTAATTGGTAACAGGTAACAAATAATAAAAGTAAATAAGGTGCAGCAAGATGGCCCAATCCTTTTTGTAGCAGAGGACAAGCCTGGACAAACTCTTATATAAAGGAAAGCGCTCCGAGGACACATGGGAATTATCGTCAAGCTAGTTTTCATCACGCTCATATGATTCGCGTTCGGTACTTTGATATTTTGATATGTGGGTGGACCGGTGCTTGGGTACTTCCCTTCCTTGGACAACAATCCCACTTATGATTAACCCCTCTTGCAAGCATACGCAACTACAAAAGAAGTATTAAGGTAAACCTAACCATAGCATGAAACATATGGATCCAAATTAGTCCCTTACGAAGCTACTCATAAACTAGGGTTTAAGCTTTTGTCACTCTAGCAACCAATCATCTACTTATTACTTCCCAATGCCTTCCCCTAGGCCCAAACAATGGTGAAGTGTCATGTAGTCGATGTTCACATGACACCACTAGAGGAGAGACAACATACATCTCATCAAAATATCGAACGAATACCAAATTCACATGACTACTTATAGCAAGACTTCCCCCATCACTACAAAAAAAAAAATACACTTCCGTGATGATACGTGTTTGTCACGGTAGGTCGCGTTTTCTGTCATGCATGTACATCCATGACAAAGTTATGACAGAATCAAGATAGTCATACCTGTGTTGTCGTAGAAGTGTTCCATGACATTACCAAAATTATCATCACGGAAGTGTCCACTTCCATGATGATAAATCGCGCGTCACAGAAGTGCTTTCATCAAGGGTGACCGACACGTGGCATCCACCGTAATGGAACGCCGTTAAGCTATCGGGTCGGGTTTTGGATCCGATAACCCGTTAACAGCCCCGACCAATGGGGATTTTCCACGTGTAAAATCATCATTGGCTGGAGGAAACACGTGTCGGCTCATTGTTGGGACAGATGTCAACCACTCATTGGACGGAAGACGCCTATGATACGTCGACACGTGGCACGGCCCAACAGAGGCCCATTCCTGTGAAAAGGCCGGCCCGTTTGACTTGGTCAAAAGCTGGCGGGCCGGCCCATGGAAAGCCTGTTAACGGCATGTTCGAGTATAGCCCATTTATAGCCCGCTAACCCAAGGCCCATTACGCCCTATCCGAATTAGGCCCAGTAGCGTCATCTGGGCCATCCAATATGATTCCAGCCTGTCGGTGTCAAAACCGGCGGATCTCGGGTAGGGGGTCCCGAACTGTGCGTCTAGGCCGGATGGTAACAGGAGGCAAGGGACACGAAGTTTTACCCAGGTTCGGGCCCTCTTGATGGAGGTAAAACCCTACGTCCTGCTTGATTAATATTGATGATATGGGTAGTACAAGAGTAGATCTACCACGAGATCGGAGAGGCTAAACCCTAGAAGCTAGCCTATGGTATGATTGTTGTTGGGTATGTTGTCCTACGGACTAAAACCCTCCGGTTTATATAGACACCGGAGAGGGTTAGGGTTACACAAAGTCGGTTACAATGGTAGGAGATCTGCATTTCCGTATTGCCAAGCTTGCCTTCCACGCCAAGGAAAGTCCCTTCTGGACACGGGACGAAGTCTTCAATCTCGTATCTTCATAGTCCAGGAGTCCGACTGAAGGTATAGTCCGGCCATCTGGACACCCCCTAATCCAGGACTCCCTCAGTAGCCCCTGAACCAGGCTTCAACGACGACGAGTCCGGCGCGCAGATTGTCTTCGGCATTGCAAGGCGGGTTCCTCCTCCAAGTACTTCATAGAAGATTTTGAACACAAAGATAGTGTCCGGCTCTACAAAATAAGTTTCCACATATCGCCATAGAGGGAATAACGTTTACACAAATCTAATCTGCTGACGTATTCCGTAGTGTGACACACCACGGCCAAGCCTTTATCCGAGTCATTTTATTATCCCACCTCAGCGCGTCATGCGAGGCGGTTTCCTTGGCACGTCTTGTTAAAGCAGAGATCGTGTCCCCTTATTTCGGGATTCTCATCAATACAGGCATGGGTAACCCAACTGCTTCTAGGACTCCTAGATTATAGGCAAGTCCAAACGGACACGGAGAGGACGCTTGATATTCACCCTCTTTATAAAGGGATAAGGCTTTTATTTTTCCCTTCCGTGCTCAATCGAATCCTTCCCCCACCTCAAGCTCAAATGCCCAAAGCTCAGGTCAGGTGCTCCGAACCTTCAGTCATGTCCGGATCTAGCCTTCAAGGCCGATGGGTGCCTTCCTCCGTCACGGAAGAAGACATCAAAAAGTTGAGGGAGGCCAGATATCTGACCGCCGAGATCTTGCATCGGCTGCCTCCCCGAGGGCAGGCCGTCCCCACCCCCGAACCCAACGAAAACGTCGTGTTCGTTTCCCACTTCCTCCGAGGTCTAGGCCTTGCTCTTGATCCTTTCGTCAGGGGTTTGATGTTTTATTACGGGCTAGACTTCCATGATCTAGCTCCGGACTCCTTTCTTCATATCACGACATTTATTGTCGTGTGCGAGGCCTTCCTCCGGGTTACCCCTCACTTTGGCCTATGGCTCAAGACCTTTGAAGTAAAGCCGAAGATGATCGAGGGGCAACATGCAGCGTGTGGAGGTGCCTCAATACGCAAGATGACGGGAGCTCCGTGGCCCAAAGTTTCCATCCCAGAGGTGTCTGAATCGTGGCAATAGGAGTGGTTCTACATCACGGCTCCTAGAAGTGCCAAGTGGGCGGCCGCCCCTGTTTTCCGCTCGGGCCCTCAACCACAACTGATGTCATGGATCAGCAGAGGTATGAGATGGGGTCCACCCAAGGACGTGCCTATACTGCAAAGCCGCATTCGAGATCTCTTCAATGGAGATTTCAGTTTGGTTGCGGTAATACAAGTTATGCTGGTTCGTCAAGTCCAGCCTTGCAAACGCCGGCCTCTTCGCCTGTGGGAGTTCAATCCTGAGGGACCGCGTGTCATTCCAAATTTTCTCGGCCTGACGCACGAGGAGATGTACAAGTCATTCTTCGGACCTCAGGTGGAGTGTCCGGAAATCATCGAGGACGTGGGCCTGAGTAGTAACCGCGCCGCCGAATAGGTAAGGCATCTTCCGGCCGAACATACTATCTCTCCTTTGTTACGAAGTTATTTCTGAGAGTTCGCTTTTTGACCAGGACTGGCTAACAAAGGCGAAGTTGATTCGGTGTTCGGCCCCCCTCCCTGAGGGTTTGGAAAATCCGGTATTGGAAAAGATGCTCCAGACCGCACCTTGCCCGGAGCCCTTGAAGGAAGATACTATGGAGGATAATACGGGCGGACGCGGGCCCCCAACGCTGCCCATTCTAACCGAGGGAGCGAGCGTCTCCATGAAGGAAGATGACCAGAAGAGGAAAAGGACTGCGCCCGGAGATTCGGAAGCCGAAGCTTCCAAACGGGAGAAGAAGTCTCCCACAGAGGGTCCTACCTTGGGGGGCACTGTTTCCGCACAAAGTTCGCGGGGGGATCAATTCTCCCGCGAGTCGTAAGTGACCCGAAATACTTTAATAGTACAGATATGCCATCTTTTTCTTCTGAGAAAATAACCACCGCATATATCTTTGCAGTTCGGGCCTTAGCCCCTCTCAAATGAGCTCGTCTTCGGGGGATCTTCTTCCAGAGATGATGGAGAGCGAAACGCCTCCTCCGGACTCCTCCGCTCTGGAAGCGGGCGACCCTGAAGTGTCGTCGCGGAGGGCCTCTCCGAGTCCGGTGAGGCCGGAAGATAATCCCATTGACCCCCGAAGCTCCCAGTGCCCGGCTCCCGAAAAGAGTAGACAAAAGAGTCCGGCACCGTCTAGTGTGCGATCGGATGTTCTGAGGGAGTGGTGGGGCGAGCGGCCATCTCAGATGAACACCGTGTGCTGATGAATATGGTGATGGAGAGAATATCGTCCGTCGAAAGTGGATTGCATGAAGCTTTTATGAGTCTACTGACAGGCTTTGAGGTACGTAAAAGGATGTATGATAGTCCTGCACATGCTAGGTGTGCCCTGTGTAGATAGTAGCCCCTGAGACTCTGGTTGTCGTCGGAAATGACGATGAACAGAGGATCATATTCCCAGGTAATAACCATACTGCCTCTATGTGCAGGTGATGGAAGCTCCGGTGGCTAGCCGGACTAGAGAGTTTGCCCATTTAGAACGGCAGTTGGATGCGGCAGACGCCGACATCGAGCTTGTTAACAAAAGGCTTGACGAGGCACAGGGTAAGTGTCATTATCTGGTAAACGCCATATAGGAAGAGCAGCATGGTTCCAGTATCTTTAATATGTTGTGACTGCAGATGGAGCTGCCACTGTTGAAGCCTTGCAGGCAGAACTTGCCCGAGCCAAGGAGCAAGCGAGGTTGGGTAATGCAGCTGCTTTGAAGGCGGCCGGAGAGTTGCAAGCCGAGAAGGCCGCGCATGGCGAGAGCCGAGACAAGATGGCCATAGAATTAAAAGCCGCCGCCGACCGTTGCCGGGTTCTTGAAAAGGAAAACCAAGCGAAGGCATCAGACCTTGAGAAGGCTGCTGTGACGAGAAAAGACCTCTGCTCTGCTATGAGGGCAAAGAAGGAGGAGCTGCGGGAAGCCGGGGATATTGTAGCTGGGAAATCCTTTATGTTGCGGAGGAAGTTCGGAGATCCACGGTATGTCCCTCTAGATCGGCTATGGAGTTCGGAGGATGTATATATGGATTTGGTGGCAAGCGCTGCCGATGCGGCCAAGTATTTCCAAGGTCAGACGGACCGTGAAGTAGACCAGCTGTTTTGGAGACAATTCCATTCTCCTGAGCGTCCGCTTTCATTGACTGACCAATTAGCCGAATGGGCCGAACTAAATAGGTTGTCCGGACTCTCCATGAGGTCTGTTGTGGATCAGCTATGTCCGGAAAGGTCAAAACCGAACAACTATTTCAGCTTGGTGCAGCAGTTCCTTGACGTGGTGCCGCACATTAATGCGATGAAGAGGTCGGCGTGCATAGAGGGCGCACGGATGGCCTTTGCCCATGTTAAAGCATACTGGGCGAAGATGGATGCTACCACTGTTGCAGCGCGGGATTCGGCCATAGGTCGAAGGGCTACTGAGCACTACTTTGAAGAAGTTCTTGAGGGTGCTCGTTTGATAGAGACCCAGTGCTCAAAAAATATTATGTTTGAGTGATATGTAATCTCATTGTAAGCGAAATGCTTTTATAAATTTTTATAAGGCTATTTTTATACTTTTGCCTGAAAGTAATATGATGCCTCCTGGGCGGCCGTTTATGTATACATGTGTATAACCTGAAAGATTGCAGCCGTCGGCTTCAACCCTCACACATATAATGCGGAGGTGCTCGCAAAAACACATGTTCACACTTAACCCAACGTCTTGGTCCTATTAAGGAGGTGATAGCAGAGCGAGCGAGGCAACCGGACTATAATGCTTTAGCACTTTCACTTAGCCATAGGAGTTTGACAGTGGGGCTACTAAATAGCCCCTGGTGGCTCCGCACTTTCCCGATCCCGGGGTGCGTACATGCCTGGCCGGAAAATGGCCCTTCGTTAAGGCGGAGGAATTCTAACATTCCAACAGGTCATCGAGTGGTTGACCAGTCTCACGCTATATTATGATAGTCAGTTTTCGGCTTTCTCTACTGAGGTGCTCGTCCGGATGAACCAGGGCACAATCGCAGTAGTTCTCCTGGTGCTACCTTAGCCGGTAAAGCGGAACGTAAGGCACCAAAACACAGGAGCCAGACAAACCCAACATTTGACCAAAGACAATGGTTCGGAGCTGATGCATATAAGGCCAAACTCGCGACGCCGAATACTCCCTAAGGTATTCGGTCTTAGTGGTATAAACCGGGCCTAAATAATGGCCTTTGTAAGAAGCCCCTTATGTCCAGGTACGTGCATTGTTCTGGCATGGCCACATGCCAAGACGTCAGCATCCTTCTCAACGGTGGATATGTATCAACAAGAGACAGTAAAAAAGGTTTACACAGGGTCTTAATCTAAAAAGAATCCTTGGAGCGGGTCCCTGCTGCACGTCTGCGCCTTTGTCTCCATTGTGCCATATCCTGGACGGGTGTAGCACGATGATCGTCTGTAAAAGAGAGGAATTTAGGTGAAAAAGTTGTCATGCAAAAAGATAGTTCTTTAAGGAAACCATGTATAATTAAAGATGAGGAGAAATTGCCACTTGTCTGCGCGCGTTGAGCCCCTTGTATTGACAAATAGGGGTGTGACCATGTATTCGGTATAAGTAGCGGCGCCGGACTCGATTAGTTGTGTCTGAGGTCTTAACGACCTATTGGATGCTTTCGCTGGTCCGGGCGCCTTTAGTGTGCGGCTGCCAAGGCAGCCTCACTCTCTTCGGCGCGCAGAGATCGCTTGATATTTCCGTGCACTGAAATGATGCCACGTGGACCGGGCATCTTGAGTGTGAGGGAGGCGTAGTGTGGTATTGCATTAAAGCGAGCGAAAGCTTCGCGTCCGAGCAGTGCTTGATAGCCACTTTGAAACGGAGCGATGTGGAAGGTTAAATGCTCGCGACGGAAGTTATCGGGGGAGCCGAATATAACCTGTAGTAGGAGGGAGCCCGTACAATGAGCCCCTGGGCCTGGCGTTACTCCTTTGAAGGTAGTATTGCTCTGGCGAATTTGTGTTGGGTCTAACCCCATCCCGCGGATTGTATCCTAATATATTAGGTTTAGGCTGCTGCCGCCGTCCATTAAGACTCGTGTGAAGTGATATCCGCCAATTACTGGGTCTAATACCAGGGCAGCCCATCCTGCGTGTCGGATACTTGCTGAGTAATCGCGATGGTCGAAAGTGATCGGTTGAGACGACCAGTGGTAGGACTTCTCGGTTACAGGCACTTGGGTATATTTTCCTGGGAGTGCCGTGTTGTTTTTTCCCTTGATCACGTGTAACACGTTTACTGTTTTGACTTCTGGTGGAAATTTCTTTTGTTCCCCCGTGTCTTGCTTGGGAGGCTCGTCCTCGTCTTCACTTGGTGTATCCTCCCCCTTGTGTACGGCGTTGAGCTTGCCGGACTGCTTGAAGACCCAACATTCTCTGTGGGTATGATTAGCAGGTTTACCAGGGGTACTATGGATCTGACACACTTGGTCCAGAATTTTGTTGAGGCTGGACAGTTCATCCCTGGTGCCTTTAGGGGGCGCCTTTTGACCTGGCCGAGAGCTTTTGAATCCGACATTTACTGTCGTGCCCTTCGTGCTGTCTTCTTTATTCCGGCGTTTGTTATTGCTGTTGCACCGTGATTTCCCGTTTCCATCTCTAACTTCAGATGTACTGGGGTCGCTGGTGCTGCATCTGGCTAGCCAGCTGTCCTCACCCGCGCAAAAGCGGGTCATGAGGTTTGTTAATGCAGCCATCGTTCTCGGCTTATTTTGGACGAGGTGTCTGGCGAGCCATTCGTCACGGACGCTATGCTTGAAAGCTGCCAAGGCTTCGGTGTCCGGACAGTCGACAATCTGGTTCTTTTTAGTAAGAAACCTGTTCCAAAGCTTTCGGGCTGACTCTCCGGGCCGTTGAGTTATATGACTCAAATCGTCCGCGTCCGGAGGTCGGACATAAGTCCCTTGAAAATTTGCCCGAAAGGCGTCTTCGAGCTCTTCCCAACTTCCAATGGAGCTTTCGGGGAGGCCTTTGAGCCAGTGACGAGCTGGCCCTTTGAGCTTGAGGGGTAAGTACTTGATGGCGTGGAGATCATCTCCTCGAGCCATATGGATATGAAGGATATAGTCCTTGTTCCGTCGTATGCCTCTATGTTTACGGGCTTGAATCCCTCTGGAAATTCATGGTCCAGCACCTCATCGGTGAAACATAGGGGGTGTGCGGCACCCCTGTAGCTGGGTGTACCGCGTTGTTCGGATGTTGTGTTGCATTGTATGCTGGGGCGCGCTTGCATGGTCCATAGATGGATCTTGTTGCGCCGTCCTTTGGGTGCGAGCCCTCGCATGGGTCGCGTGTTGTATTGTGAGTGGCGTTATATGCCGCTCCGTGTTGATAGAGGGGTCGTCTATCCGACCAGGTGGCTGCTTTGATATTTGGTTGTGGGGGGTCTGAGGCCTCCTCATCAAATTCAGGTAGCAGCTTCCGCTTTGGGTAGCTCTTGGAGGGGCGATTGTCGCCGTACATTGCTGCTGTGTTGAGTATTTTACTCCATCTGTTGTGGAGTGTGTCTTGTGCAGCCTTGAGCCTTTGCTTCTGCTTTTTCAGACTCCTCGCGGTGGCAACAAGCCTTTTACAGGCAGTCTGCTGCTCCGGTGTTATGTCATCCGGACCATTATCCTTGATAGGATTTGTTTGTTCGGTTTGATTATCTGGATTGCCATTGTCCGGCAGCGGTTCGCCTTGCTCCAGCGCTGGGTCTGTGTGATCGCTATTTCTATCGAGGCGGGATTCGGGGCGGCGCTTGCGTCGCCGCTTTGACTGCTTTTCGAGGGAACAAGCCTTCAGTGCGTCCTTCCGCTCCTCGCCGTCATCTTTTGGTGCGTCCACCATGTATACGTCATATGACGAGGTGGCGCTCTAGGGCCCAATAGGTGTTGGTTCGTCATCGTCTCCTTCATCGGCATCCATACCGTCGACGTCTTCGGAGTCGAAGTCGAGCATGTCGGTTAAATCGTCGACAGTGCCTACAAAGTGGGTGGTGGGTGGGCTTTGAATTTTTTCATCGTCCGTATCCCAATCTCCCTGACCGTAGTCCGGCCAGGGCTCTCCTGATAAAGAGAAAGACTTTAGTGATTTTATAATATCGCCAAAGGGCGAGTGCTGAAAGATGTCCGCGGCAGTAAACTCCATGATCGGTGCCCAATCGGATTCGATCGGCAGAGGCGCGAATGGTTCGGAGTCCGGAGAGGAGTCCGGCTCCTTGGAATCATGAGTCTCGCGGAGTGCAGGGCTGGTGTTCGGCTCGATCGCTGTTAGGATCGCAGCCCCCGAGGCGGCGTCCAACCACCCATCCTCGATCGGCGCAGTTGGCTCCGAATTAAGGGTCGAAGCCGATGCGGGTGCGGCCTTCAGGGCACTGTTAGGCGGCAGAGCTAGATCATGCTCGTTGTGGCAGTGCGACGCGCTCGGCAGTGGCTCGAATCCGTCGAAGATCAAGTCCCCGCGGATGTTAGCCGTGTAGTTTAAACTTCCAAATCTGACCTGACGGCCAGGGGCATAGCTTTCGATCTGATCCAGATGGCCAAGTGAATTGGCCCGCAGTGCAAAGCCGCCGAAGACAGAGATCTATCCGGGGAGACAAGTTTCACCCTGGACCGCATCACTATCGATGATCGTAGGAGCCGTCAAGCCCGACGGCGACGACACAGAGGAACTCTCAATGAAAGCACCAATGTCGGTGTCAAAACCGGCGGATCTCGGGTAGGGGGTCCTGAACTGTGCGTCTAGGCCGGATGGTAACAGGAGGCAAGGGACACGAAGTTTTACCCAGGTTCGGGCCCTCTCGATGGAGGTAAAACCCTACGTCCTGCTTGATTAATATAGATGATATGGGTAGTACAAGAGTAGATCTACCACGAGATCGGAGAGACTAAACCCTAGAAGCTAGCCTATGGTATGATTGTTGTTGGGTATGTTGTCCTACGGACTAAAACCCTCCGGTTTATATAGACACCGGAGAGGGTTAGGGTTACACAAAGTCGGTTACAATGGTAGGAGATCTGCATATCCGTATCGCCAAGCTTGCCTTCCACGCCAAGGAAAGTCCCTTCCGGACACGGGACGAAGTCTTCAATCTCGTATCTTCATAGTCCAGGAGTCCGGCTGAAGGTATAGTCCGGCCATCCGGACACCCCCTAATCCAGGACTCCCTCACAGCCCGTTTTCACTTCTGGCCCATGTATGGCCCATGACGTCTTTTGGCCCATATGAGGCCCTATGTAACTCTTGGCCTACTAACGGCCCGTGGTGAAACTGACCCGTAATGAACAGTGTATCACTTTACACCCATTAACGGCCCATGGTGAAACTGGCCCGTAATGAACAATGTATCACTTTATACCCATTAACAGCCCGTTGTTCCATTGGGCCGTTTCCAGCCCATGTTATCTTTCGGCCTTCTTAGAGCCCATTTATTCTTGGGCTCATTTCCAGCATTCGTTTACTTACGGCCCGTTACTGTCATTTTCTGCTTGTGGGCCAAATTCAGCTCGTGGTTACACTCGGCCCGTTTGTGGTCCGTTAATACGTTGGGCTGATTTCATAGCGTCTTCAAATACGGCCTATTAACGATGGCCCGTTATGGTCAGCCCATGAACGGACGATTCCAACTCTAGCCCGTTCACGGCCATAATGCGGTCTGTTTGGCCCATGTTTGGCCAATCGATTATACGGCCCGTATAAGGCCCATTGATAATACGGCTCGCAGAAGGCCCATTGTTTCTACGGCCCGTAGAAGGCCCATTGTTTCTATGGCCCGTAGAAGGCCCACTGTTTCTACGGCCAGTAGGAGGCCCAGTGTCACTACAGTAAATATTAGCCCATGGTTATTGTGGCCTAGTTTTAAAAAATAGGTTATTGCAGCCACTAGCTAACCGCGGAAAAAGAACTGCAATGACTACAAGCAAACAAATAAACAAGACAACAAGGAAATAAATAAGCAAGCAACTAATGCTAGGCTATCACGGCTATTACACATATTACATCCACTAGGCATCAAAGTTCGCCACCGGTGCAAATATAGGGAACAAAGCAGCATATCATATATACTGGTTGTCAAAGTTGGCGACCAGCGCAAATAAACGCCGCAGCAAAACAAATCCAGAACCAAAACCACTTCAGAAGATCTCAAGAAACAATATCCTGGGTACCCATAATGCTGGCAAGATGCTTAGCAAGCTTATTAACTTTCTCTTGTTTGACGCTTAGATCCTCCAGCGCTTGCTGTTGCACCAGAAAATATGCATTTGAATTCTGCAGGGACTTCCTCAGTCCTTCAGCTTCCTGTCGCAGCACATCTGATCGATGTCTTTCAACTTGAAGTTGAGACTCAAGTAGACGAACTGATTCAGGCAGCGAGTTCGAAGAGCTTGTGCCAGTAGTACTGGCCAGTAACTCGAGCACTACATCAAGACAGGACTTTTGGGTTCCCTCACTGTCGTCAAGATAGTTTTTATCAGCTTTCTTGGAGACCAACAGGGATGTCTCACTATCTTGAACCTTATCTGCATTACTTCCTTTACCATTGGATAACGCGGTAATGTTCTCCAATATTTTTTCCACATTCTAAAAGAGAAACAAGCAGACACATCACATGTTTACCATGTTGTATATGAAACTCATTTTGGTAAATGAGTTCAGTAGTAAAGTGGACAGGATAACAACATGAAACAAACATATATCTATGTACCATGGTCACTTTATGGTCTATATCATTCTAGTTTTTGTTGCCAAATCAAGATAGAGACACAGTTCAAATAATATTTGTTCAAGACAAAGCAGAATAGACAAAATATAAGTGTGGGTAACTATAGAGCAATAACAACACTTGTAATGTGCATGACATGAGAACATAACTATTTATTCAATTGAAACTGAAATCAACATAGAGCAGGTTACAACAGCAAACCAGTTAAAGAAACAGGTTTAAAACATACCTGTTGCGCCATTGGAGTTTCAATTCCATCCTTCAAATTTGAAAATAGTTGGTATGGGTAAATACAGTCATGCAAGAGCAAAGGAGTATGAACCATAGCTACAGAACCTGACCTGAGAACAAATCTTCTTCTCCTTTAAGCGTTGAGTTGGGATTCGGAGTGGTGGTCCTCGTGCTTTGGGCACTGCAGTTCCCTTACTAACTGCTCGTGTTTGGGTGCTCTGTGGTGGAGACGGTGCTGTGTCAACTGGAACTGGGTTACTATCTGCCGGGGTTGGGGTTAGAAGGGGTGTAGCTGGTTCTCTGTCCAACTGGGTAGGGGTACAATCTGCGAGAGTCTGGGTTATGTGTGGTGGATCTGGTCCTTGGGCAAGTACAACCGTGGTTCTATCTGCATCAACTGATAGCACTATCTTTTCTGAAGACCGTGCTGTTACTCCCTTAGATACTGC
This sequence comes from Triticum urartu, assembly GCF_003073215.2. Taxonomy (NCBI): domain Eukaryota; kingdom Viridiplantae; phylum Streptophyta; class Magnoliopsida; order Poales; family Poaceae; genus Triticum; species Triticum urartu. The sequence continues at coordinate 120,222,538 of NC_053022.1, forward strand.
CATCACGCTCTCCAATTCAAATGGCTGATAAACAAGAAAAGTAACTGGAAGTATAGACATTGTATGATAGACAGGTGGAATGGATAGTGGGGAATAAAAGAGGGCATGAAATAATTCATATTTATGTTGTCTAACCAAACAGGATAGCATGACACAATTTCACATATATGATGGCTAACTAAACAGGATAGCATGACACAATTTCACATTATGATGACTAACTAAAAAAGATGGAAAGACATAGTTCAAAATATGAGACTATGTAAACAGGATGACATGACATAACTATATAATGTGTTTATTAAATAGGTTGGCATGCCATAATTCACATACATTCACGGATAGAATGCCATAATTCAAAATATGATGACTGTAAACACTAAACAAGATGAGATGATATAACTATATGATGTCTTTATTAAATGGGTTGCCATGCCATAATTCAGATAGATGATGTGTATGTACTATGTAAACATGATGGCATGATATAATTCAAATATATGATTTATATAGTAAGCAAGTAAGCAGATGGCAATCCATATATGATGTAAAAACTAAGCAATGCAAGACAACATGCATGACATGGGTAATATAACCCTGCCAAGTTTGAGCATAGACCTCAGGGGGAAAATAGGACTGGTCATCAGCCTCTGAATCCTCCTCTGAGGAGCTCTCTGTAACCAGCAAGATGTCTGCTTCAGCAGGTAGCATTGTCTGCTCTGAATACCTTGTTTTCACTCCAGATACTTCCATCACCGCTTCAAATGGCTGATGCACAGGAAGAGTAGTTGAATATACAAACGTTGTCAACAAATGGAACACGTAATACAAAAAAATGATAGCATGATATAATTAACATACATGATGATTGGCTAAACAGCATGGCATTGCATAATTCACATATATAATGCCTTTGCAACAAGATAGCATTGTATAATTCACATATATAATGTCTTGCAACAAGATGGCAATGCATAATTCACATATATGGTAATTAGACACTGAACAGGTGGCATTCACACAAAGCATGTCTAAACTAATCAAATGGCATAGCAATGCGAGACACCATACGCACGATATGAGCAACATAACCCTGCCAAGTTCGAGCATACACCTCGGGGGGGGGGGGGGTAATCGGACTGGTCATTTGTCTCTGAATCCTCCTCTGAGGAGCTATCCGTAACCAGCGAGATATGCGCTTCGTCAGATATCATAGTCTGCTCTGAAGACCTTGTTTTCACTCCAGAATTTGCGATCACCGTGTCAAATGGCTGATGCACACGAAGAGCAGTTGAATGTAATAACATTGTTGACAAATGTAATATGTAACGAAAAAAAAGGATGGCCTGATATAATTTACATATAAGATGACTGGCTAAGTAGGATGGCATTGCAAAATTCACATATATGATGGCTGGCTAAACAAGATGGTGTTGCATAATTCACATAAACGATGAATAAACTAAACAGATGGCATTCGCACAAGGATGTCTAAACTAAGCAGATGACATATTTGATGTATAAAGTAAGCAATGCAAGACACCATATGCATGATATAACCAACATCAGCATGCAAAGTTAGAGCGAAGACCTCATGGGGTAAATAGGAGTTGTCTTCTCCTTCTGAATCCCCCTCAGAACAAATATCTTCCTCTCGATTACAATCCGAAATGCATGGAGGGGGCCTGCCTTTGCGCCTACCATGGAGTGACGTCTGCATGAAATTTTATTGCCACGCAAGGCTCGTCTCTTTTGCTCTACATGTTCAGTTCCATTGTTTACAATAACTGCCATGCATAGGAATAAAACATAGTGAGATTATGTAAGGAGTGCATGCAGAAATCCAGAGTGATGGTAGCAACCTGTGGATAGACCCAAAACCAATAATAGTAGGTAGATAATGGCTTCAGTTAAAAAATACAGATAATGGCTTCTTTACTGTTTGTTTCCCACCCAACATGAAACTCATAGTAGACACCGGAGATTAACCAGATAGTAGATAGATACTATTGATAGCGGCCCCGATATGTACCCCACAACCATTTAAAAACTCAAGTTTGACCATTAGTTTGGAGCTGACTCAGAGTCTAATCGGTGAACAGGACAATAAAGTAACATGTAATATTAAGCGATGCATAACGTAAGCACACACGAAAGAGTGCGACCTCTCTTGCGGACCCGTGTAGTCCTCAAGGTCATCTGCTCGGTTGATGATGGTAGTGCAGTTTTCATGGCTACCAGCGACGGGGAAGAAGATCTGAGGTGGCGAAAGACAGTCTGGAGGCCGGATCCCTGCTGTGCTGGACCCTTCTGTCGTTGGAGCAGCTGAGCTGGGGTGGACGGCGGCGCAACAGGAGCGGGACAAACCACGCAAGGTTTTCTTTGACAACTATCTGTAAGAGAAGTAATTCCGTAAGGGCTCATTTGAATTGGTGGATTCCAACAATGCAGGGATAGGAAATAGACAGGAATAGGATAGGAATGCACGTGCAAAACAGAGAATTTAAAAACACAGGATTTCTGCCAATCTGGGTGTTTGATTCACAACAATTGGAAGATCACAGGATGCAAAGAAGCATGGTGAGATTAAGTCAAACCACAAGAAAATGTACGGTTATAATGCTATTATGCTACTATCTCTTAGTCTTGTGCTTCATGAATAGGAATTTGAAAAGGAGGACAAGTGAAAATTAAAATTCCTACGTTTTTTCTTTCAAGGAGACACTAAAGGAACAAATCCGTGTGCTCAGTGGACAATATATATAACATGTAGAGTAAAAAAGAGATGCAACAAGTGTACAACCTCTTTGGCGAAGCCATGTCGATCTCAGCGTGATTGGGTTGGCCGGTGAGGATGCTCCGGCTGACTTGGCTGTCGGAGGAGGGGAAGAATATCTTAGGCGTCTGGAGATGGAGCCCGAGGTACTGCTCCGCTGTGATGGAGGGTTTCGTCGTTGGAGCAGCTCCGGTGAGTTGTATGACGCCGAGGCTGAAGCAGGACAAGAGAGACAAGGAACAACGTTAACCTGAGTGGAATTCTAATAGCATCTCCAATACATGACGTAAAATACATAGACACAAAGTGCTAGATGTAAAATACATCAGCCGCTCATCTCTGAACTTAACTGTCGAAACTGAATTTAACTGTCAAAACTGAACTTAACTGTCGAAACTGAACTTAACTGTCAAAACTGAATTTTGCTGTCGAAACTGAATGCACTAGCAAGGTGAGGCTACACGTCGGTCGACTGACTTTTTCATCTCTGGTCAGTCGATTTTGCAGCCGTTGGATACAAAATCAAGGGCCTGCGGTTCATCTTCAACCTCCACCCCCCTGAGCCGTCCAAACAGCAGCCCCCCGCCGCCCGCGGCCGGCGGTGCGCCGCCCTGAAAACACTCCCCACCGTCGGTCCGCCGCCGCCACGGCCATCCCTCTAGCCCCCCCGTGCCGATCTTTTTCTCCGGCGATGCCCACGCCACTGCCCCGCCAACGCCCCGCCACCGCCGGCGACCACCGCCCCCATCCTGAACCCTAAGATAGATAGTGGGGTACCTCTCCGGCGAGCCCCCCTCCCCACTGCGGCTGGTTCTTCCTTCACCCCGGCGGCATCGGAGTGAAGTGTAGCTAAATCGGAGCAGCATCGCAAGCAAGAGCAAGAGCGAGAGCAGCAGCGCGAGCAAGAGCAATAGCAAGAACAGACCAGGCAGGGGACCGAGAGCAAGAGCAGAGCAGCAGCGCGAGCGAGAGCTAAAGCAGCAGCAGATCCTACTGATGTGGACGTCGCCGCCGAGGGAGCGACGCTGTGGAGGAAGTGGCCGGCGTCGCCGCCGTGGATGGAGCCGCGCCGTGTCGGCTCGGGACCGAGCACCGGCAGCACCGTGAGATCGAATCAAGAAGAAAATGCGGTGATTAGTGTACAACCTCTTTGGTTTGCCGATTAGGCCGCAACTTCATCCGAGGAAACGGTGATGATGATGCTCTTCCGGTGGTGCAGGTGAAGACGACGGTGTGGGAATGGAGGTGGCGCGAAAGACGAGGGAAACATCGGGGCAGCTCCTTGGAGGTGGAGGACGGGGTGGCTGAACCGGCGGGACGATGAGATCGACGACGGATCCTCATCTGGTACGGTGGATGAGGGACGTCAAGGTGTTGCTGTGGACGATGTCGTCGGGGAAGAGGCTCCGGCTAGGTGGCGGACGGAGCAGGGTGTGGGGTTTCGTCGCGGGTTTTTGCGGCCTCAGTGTACGAATGGGTGGGCAGATGGGATGGCAGTGGGGAACCATGGCTTAGAGATGCGCTTGTTCGAAATGTGGGGTAAGTTACGAAAGTACCCCCACCGATTTGAGGCGGTTCTTTTGGTTCAGGGGTACCACGGGCATTTCGCGTGTCGGGATTTCACAGGAGGTGGGAGTTTTCGCGCGCGTTGTAATTTCGGAATAGCAAGGAGCGGGTTCAGATGGGGGGAGTTGTCGGAGCACAACAAGACAAAGATATATCTTAAATATTTCGGGCTAACAAGGCGCGGGTTGAAATTTCCAGACAAGCCTAACGTGTACTGTACCAAATCAATGCGCCCTACAAATGTCATTCAAAACTTTGAATCCATGTTATGTTCAATTAAAATATTTCGCTATGTGTATAATGCATGCAACCTACTACTCAAATGAACGTTTTAGTGCATTCCAAACGTATATACTACTGCTTCAATATGAACTAAATTTGAATTCGTTTCTCTATTTGAATAAGATCTACATTAATGATTGTTGTGAAGTCAAAGCATTTGAATTCATTTCTCTATTTTAATAATATCTATAATCATCATTATTGTCAAGTTAAACCATCGTGTGTGTATTATCTTCACAGCACACCACATGATTAGTCTCGAGTTACATATGAACTATGTGTACTATATGAACTCGAACTAGATTTTTTGAAACCACTTTATTTTGATTTCAAATCACATTACATTTCTAGATCTAGCTAGATCTTCATAATCTAAACCATGTCTCATATGTATAATGTGTTTATCACATTATGTATGGTGCCCCGCCCCCTACGCCTACAAGTATTTAGATGTGAGTTGCAAACACCACACATTACCACAAATTCAAATAAAATGTGAGAATGTTCGATATATATTATTGTTTAGATTGTTTGATATTTAGTTGTAAGCTACAAACGCCACACATTATCACAAATTCAAATAAAATGTGAGATTGTTTGATGTATAGTATGGTTTAGATTGTTCGGTGTAAGTGCATCTAGTGCCACCCCTAGTTGGTTTTGGAGTATTGACGACAAACCTAGTTGAGGGACTAATGTGTTTGTGAGAATTGCAGGATAACACAGGTAGAAGTCCCTCATTGATTCGGTTTTACTACCAGAGATGACCCCTAAAAATGTATGAAGACATTGAAGCCAAAGGTGGTATATGAAGATATTCACATTGAAGACTATGACAAAAGAAGACACGTTATGAAGCCTATGGAGCTCGAAGACTTAGATCTTTCATAGTTCTTTTTCTTTTGTGTTGAGTCATAGGAACCACCGTACTGTTAAGTGGGGTCCAGGAGAACCAGTCAGAATGACTGAGTGATGCCTAAACCAAAAACCTATGTCTTCGAGTGAAGACAATGAGAGCGAATCTTGTCCAGAGCCGGACAAGTCAGCTTTGCTTGTAGCCCAAGTAAAGTTGCCATGAGAGTTTGAAATCTGACCATTGAGACACATGTCAGTTCCTTAGTGACCTAGGGTCATTTCGGACAAATCAGGTCGGGTTGCCAAGTGGCTATAAATAGCCCACCCCCTACAACCATAAACGGTTGGCTGCTCAGATTTCAGTGCACGGCTTTTGTCGTTTGAGAGCAACCCACCTCGAAGCCTTTGAGAGAAAATTCCTAGCGAGGAGAAAAGCCCTAACCACCCAGAGCCAGAGAACATTGGGCATCACTTAAGTCTTCTTGTCTGTGTGATCCGAAGACTTATTACACTTGAGGACTGTGAATCCTCCAGACGGTTAGGCGTCGCGTTCAAAGCATCCAAGAGACATTGTGGATTGCCAGTGAACGAAGTCTGTGAAGGTTTGGGAGTCTACCTTGAAGACTTACCAGAGTGATTGGGCGAGGACTATGTGACCTTAGCTCAAGGAGAATACGGTGAGGACTTGGTGTCCTGAGCTGCGTGTTCAGGACTGGGTGTCCGGGACTGTGTGTCCTGAGGTTTAAATACCTAGCCGCTCCAACCAGACGTACGGTTGTCACAGCAACTGGAACTGGTCCAACACATCATTGTCTTCAACGAGTCACCGGTTTCATCTTCACTTCCTTTTTCTTACTGTTACTCATTGTGAAGCCATTGCATGCTTGCTCTATCTTTTGTCTTCACAACGTGAATGTATGATCTGTTTGGCTTCATAACTTCTTCCCACCTGATCCTTATTACACTGCAGCTGTTTGTCACTGCGCTTTCACTTTATTGAATACTTGACCATGGCTGGCCTAGTGTAATCTAACTTCTGCTGCATAGTAATAGGCATAATCTTCGCTGTTTGTCTTCATAACTCCCACGTTTTGAAGACTTTCATAAAAATCGCCTATTCACCCCCCCTCTAGTCGATATAACGCACTTTCAATTGGTATCAGAGCAAGGTGCTCCCTTGTTCTGTGTGATTCGGTTTAACCACCTGGAGTTTTAGCTATGTCGACTGCAGGGATAATCAAAGTCTCCGCTGCGTGCCCCGTCTTCGATGAAACTGAATATCCCTACAGGAAGAATAAGATGCGCATGCATCTTGAAGCCATTGACGTCGACCTATGGTATGTCGTCGAGAACGGCGTTCCCAAGGCTGGAGAAGGTGTCACTGCTGCTGATGTCAAGAAGTTCACTCAACTGGACTCTACTGCCAAAAATATCATCTATGGTCATCTGACAAAAGGACAGTATGGCCGTGTGAGTGCCTTGAAGACATCCAAGCTGGTCTGGGACTGGCTCTCCAAGGTCAATGAAGGCATCTCAACCTAGAGAGATCAAAGAATCAGTGTTCTTCGCAACCTCTTCAACCGCTTCAAGCGAAATGACAATGAGAATGTCCAGCACACATTTGACCGGCTCACTGACATCACAAATGAGCTTCAAGCCCTCGGCGCCACTGAGATCACCAAACATGAAATCATCAAGACGCTGCTGAGATCACTTGATAGTTCGTTTGACATCCTAGCCCTGATGATACAAGAACGTCCTGATTTCAAGACACTCGATCCGTCTGACATACTTGAGAGGCTCAACACACATGAGTTTCAGCTTTCTGAGAAAAGAGATATCTACGGTCCAAACTATGGGCGAACTCGTGCCTTGAAGGCAAAAGCTGTTTCCTCATCTGAAGAAGAATCTAACAGCAGTTCTGATGATCCTAAAGATATTGGAAGGGAACTTGCAATGCTAGTGAATAAGTTCCAAAAATTCACCAAGAAGAAAGGCTTCAGAAAATCTTCACGATCAAGCTCAAGGAATGATGAAGCTTCTGCTCATGACTACAAGAAGAAAACATGTCACAAGTGCAAGAAAACTGGACACTTCATCTGTGAGTGTCCACAGTGGGACAATGAGAACAGAAGGAAGAATAATAGCAAGGAATATGATTCTGACGACAAAAAGAAGAAGAAATACTCAAAGTCTTCTTCCAAGTCTTCCTCAAAGTCTTCATCACACAAGAAGAGCTCATCTGGCAAGGCACGTGCATTTGTTGGCAAGGAAATGGATTCAGAGGAGGAGTCCGCTTCTGAGGAGGCAGAGGTGGAGTCTGAGGAGGAGTCTGATTCTGGCATTGCGAGTCTGGCTACAGCATACGTCGCCAAGTCCATCTTCAACACTTAAGACAATGACTTCATCACTGACACCAATGCAAATGACAAGAACGACTCCACTCCTACCTACTGCTTCATGGCACGCGGTGCCAAGGTAAACACACGCACTACTCGCTATCAAACATCTAGTGACGATGACTCTGACTGTGATTCAAAACCCAGCTACAAAACACTTGCTAAAATTGCAACTGAACAACAGAAAGCTATGGAACATATTCAAAAACAGTTAGACAGAAGCGATGATCTGTTGGGTGCTGAAATGACTCGATCTGAATCCTTAATTGAAGACATAAAAAATCTTCACGTTAAGTATCAGGAACTTGAAGATCGTCTTGATACTCTCTCAACAACTCATGAAAAGCTTTCCTATGATTATCTTCAAAGGAAGCAAGAACTTGAGAAGTTGAGAGCGGCTCATGAAGATCTTCAAAAGGAAAACGAGTCACTTCGCGCCGAACAGACCAGTTCCGCTCAGGAAGGATTTGAACCACCATGTCTTAAATGCATTGAGCGTGATAATGCTACTTCTGTTGCTGAATGTTCCACTGCTACTGCTGTTGCAATATCTTCAACTGTTGATGTGGTAACTAACCCCTCTGCTGAGGATACCACTGCTATTGCTGATGAGAATGCTAGGTTGAAGACATTGCTTGAAACAGGGATGTAAAAAAGCCTTAAAGGACATCAGACATTATGTGATGTCCTCAAGAAGCAGATTCTGAACCGAAACCCTAGGAAAGAGGGTGTTGGGTTCGTAAGGAAAATAAATGTAGATGGCTCTTACTGGAAACCTGAGCAGTACCCCAAAACCACATGGGTTGCTGCAAAGGAACCTTCAGCAGATCCATCAAATTTATCTGGCTTCACATGTGCTAACCCCATTATTATTGATGAATCCTTTGATGCAAACTATAAACTATTTGAGAATCAGAATGGTGAAGTGTTTGCCAGGTACATTGGTACTAACTGCAGGAATGGACCGCCTATGAAGAAGATCTGGGTTCCGAAAAAGTATCTGGAAAATCTTCCTGTGAATGTCTTCATGACACCTCACTTGAAGAAGACAAACCTCAGACCAAAGGCTTCATACGGTCCAAAGGCTTCATACAAACAGAGGACTCACTTGAGTCACACTAACGCAAATGTTTTGCAGGGAAACCATACTCAGGCATATGAATATGAGAGCGGTTCATCGAACCGTCATGTTCATATGACCAAAAATTATTCTGCTTATTCCTATGAGTATTATTGTCCACCTGCAAGACTGTTTGCTAGGGCTTCAAAGCCAAAATTCTCAGATGCTGCACTTAGACTTATTGCTTCTAAGCCACCCTTGAAGATGTGGGTGGTTAAGAAAGCTTAACTCTCTTTTGCAGGGAAAGGTCTCCAGCAGAAAAACAAAATCTTCTGACGCTATTGCTGGGGACCTTAAAAATCTTGTAGGGCGCAAGATAAAATGCCCGAATAGCATCATTATGTACTTCGTTTCTGAATCGCATGCTACTCTCCCTATTAGTCCTAATCTGGATCTAAGTTTTCATAACCCACTGGTTCGTCAAATGTTTTTGCTTCACAATTCTCTTCGTGAAGCCTATCCCCCTAACTGCACTGTAGGGTACGACACCAGCGTCTTCAAAGTCTTCAGAATGGATTATTGATAGTGGATGTACAAATCACATGACTGGCAAAAGAAGCCTTCTTATGGACTCAACCTTACGTCCATCCAACAAGAGTCACATCACATTTGCGGACACTGGTAAAAGTAAGGTATTGGGTCTAGGTAGAGTTGCAATCTCAAAGGATCAACACATGGATAAATTCATGCTTGTTGAATCCCTTGGCTTCAACTTAATGTCTGTCTCAATGCTTTGCGATTTGAACATGATCGTAATGTTTGGAAAATATCGTTGCCTAGTACTAATGGAATCTGACAAGTCTCTAGTGTTTGAAGGGTATCGGAAAGATGATTTGTATGTGGTAGATTTCTCGGCAGGGCCACAACTTGCAGTATGTCTTCTTGCAAAAGCTTCAGAATGCTGGCTTTGGCATCGGAGGCTTGGGCATGCTGGCATGAGGAACCTCCACACCCTTGCGAAGAAGAAGCATGTCATAGGCATCGAGGGCGTCAAGTTCAAGAAAGATCACTTATGCAGTGCCTGTGAAGCAGGGAAGATGACAAGGGCAAAACATCCTTCGAAGACAATCATGACTACTACTCAACCCTTCGAACTGCTCCACATGGATCTTTTCGGCCCCACTCACTACTCAACTTTTACTACTACTGCTTGCCTCTATGGCTTCGTCATTGTTGATGATTACTCTAGATATACTTGGGCGCACATAATCCTTTACAAGACTGAAGTGCAGGATGTCTTCAGACGCTTCGCCAATCGTGCTATGAACAATTTTGGCGCCAAGATAAAACACATCATAAGTGACAATGGCACTGAATTCAAGAACACTGGCCTTGATACATATCTTGATACCTTGGGCATCACACATGAATTCTCAGCTCCGTACACGCCACAGCAGAATGGCGTCGTCGAACGCAAGAACAGAACACTCACTGAGATGGCCAGAACGATGCTAGATGAATACAAGACTCCAAGAAAATTCTGGACTGAAGCCATTGATACTACATGTCATACAATCAATCATGTTTATCTTCACAAGCTTCTGACCAAGACATCTTATGAACTCCTAACTGGCAAGAAGCCAAATGTTAGTTACTTCAGAGTATTTGGCTCAAGGTGCTGGATCAAGGACCCACACCACACCTCAAAGTTTGCACCAAAAGCACATGAGGGCTTTATGCTTGGATATGGAAAGGATTCGCACTCCTACAGAGTCTTCAACCTCTTTCATTACAAAGTTGTTGAAACAATGGATGTGCGGTTCGATGAGACAAATGGTTCACAAAGAGAGCAACTGCCAAATGTGCTAGATGAAGTTCCAGCTAGTGAATCAATCAAGCTTATGGGAACTGGAGAGATTATACCTTCTGAAGCTCATCCTGAAGAAGAACTTATCATCTCAGCACCTGATCAACATGAAGACAATGCTTAGCCTGAAGACATTCCTCCCAACAACAACACAGATCAGAAAGAGCAAAGTCTTCGCCCTGTACATCCTCGTGTTGCCAATTAAGTGCAGATTGACAGAATAATTGGCAGCATCAATGCACTTGGTCCACTCACTCGTTCAAGGGCAACTCAGCTAGCAAATTTCTGTGGGCACTTCGCAATCGTCTCAATATCAGAACCCAAGAAAGTTGAAGAAGCCTTCATGGAACCTGAATGGATTCAAGCTATGCAAGAAGAGCTTCAACAGTTTGAGCTGAATAATGTATGGGAACTGGTTAAGCATCCTGATCCACGGAAGCACAACATAATAGGCACCAAATGGATATACCACAACAAACAAGATGAGCATGGTCAAGTTGTCAGAAACAAAGCTCGTCTCGTTGCTCAAGGATATACTCAAGTGGAGGGCATTGACTTCGATGAAACATTTGCTCCTGTGGCTAGGCTTGAAGCCATACGCATACTGCTGGCCTATGCAAATCATCATAACATACTTCTATATCAAATGGATGTGAAAAGTGCCTTTCTCAATGGCAAGATTGAAGAAGAAGTGTATGTTGCACAACCGCCTGGCTTTGAAAATCCAAAACATCCTGACATGGTATACAAGCTCAACAAGGCACTGTATGGCCTCAAACAAGCCCCTAGGGCCTGGTATGACACACTCAAATACTTCCTGAAGAGCAAAGGCTTCATACCTGGTTCCCTGGATCCCACTCTTTCACGAAGACATATGATGGTGAACTGTTTGTGTGCCAAATATATGTGGATGACATTATCTTCGGCTGCACCAATCAGAAGTACAGTGAAGAGTTTGGATATATGATGCAAGAGCAATATCAGATGTCCATGATGGGGGAGCTGAAGTTCTTCCTTGGTCTTCAAATACGACAACAACGCAATGGCATCTTCATATCTCAAGAGAAGTATCTCAAAGATTGCCTGAAGAAGTTCGGTATGCAAGACTGCAAAGGCTTCACAACACCAATGCCAGCCCAAACATCATCTAGGTCCTGACGACAATGGTAAAGAGTTCGATCAAAAGGTATACCACTCCATGATTGGTTCTTTGCTTTATTTATGTGCATCTAGGCCAGATATTATGCTTAGTTTTGCATGTGTGCTCGATTTCAAGCGGCACCAAAGGAGTCGCATCACTTAGCTGTGAAGCAAATTCTTCGATATTTGGCTCACACCCCAACTCTAGGATTATGGTATCCAAAGGGCTCAGAGTTTGATTTGGTTGGATTTTCGAATGCTGATTATGCTGGTGACAAAGTTGATCGCAAGTCTACATCAGGCACATGTCACTTTCTGGGATGATCACTTGTATGTTGGTCTTCAAAGAAGCAGAACTGTGTATCTCTCTCCACTGCTGAATCTGAATACGTTGCTGCTGGATCTTGCTGCGCTCAGCTTCTGTGGATGAAGCAAACACTCAAGGACTATGGCATTCATCTGAAGCAAGTGCCACTTTACTGCGACAATGAAAGCGCCATCAAGATTGCCAACAACCCAGTTCAGCACTCGAAGACAAAGCACATTGAAATTCGTCATCACTTTCTCAGAGATCATGTTGTGAAGGAAGACATTGATATCATACACGTCAACACTGAAGAACAATTGGCAGATATCTTCACCAAGCCCTTGGATGAGAAGAGATTTTGCAAGTTACGGTGTGAGCTAAATATCCTGGAATCCTCAAATGTCCTGTGATCAGGCACACATCCTAACACTTATGCATATGATGACTTAGATGTGCAACGCACAAAGTAAAGTATATCTTCAATCAATGAAGACATACATTCAAAGTGTGAATACATTAATGTGGAATTTGACTTCGGAGCGCCACGATAATTGTGCGCCGTGTCTGGGTCTAATACTTCCTATACGGTGGGTAACGCCACCACCAAACGTTCGATTTTGAAGTGTTTCACTCATGGCGTTACCTTGCAATATCTTCACATTTGGTTTGGCTTCAAACTTAACATGTCTTCATGATTATCTTCACTACGTTGATTATATAGATATATACATACTAGTGTTCTGTCCTCTACAACATTCACTTATAGCTATGTCTTCTTGGTTGAATCTTTTGAACTAAGTGAATGTGATCGGACCCTAATCTCTCTATGCTTTCTATCTCAAATTCTATCTCTCCAAGTCATATGCATTCTATTGAAACTGTCGAATGTCTTCACTGCATCCTTCAGCAGAAGATATAGAGACAACCATAAAGTCCGTTTTCAGTGCTCATTCCTCCACATAAAATCCGGAGAAGCAGGAACGACCGCCCGACAATCCAGGCGTGCGTGGGACGTGGAACAAACCCCAAACTTCCGCAAACTGGCCACGCGTTTCTCAGATGCGAATCGCCAGGGGCACCTGTGTAATAGCACAGTGCCGCCCCTGTGCCTATAAATTCACACTTACCACGGTCATTATCTCCTTCTTCCACCCTCGCATGAACCCTAGCGCCACCGCTAGCTCTCGACGACGCCGGCGACGAAGCGCTTCGCTGCCACAACCTCTCCGACGCCGTCCTCACGCCGACCGCGGACATCGTTCTCTCCGCTGTCGTCGTAGGTGTCTTCCGTCGCCAAGTTAGGGCACGGAGGACTGAACTGCTCGGCATCATCTCCCACTTCCGTCTAGCAGTTCCAAGTGTGGTAAATAAAACTTCTTTTTATAGCCCCTTTTGATCTCATGGTTCTGTCACTTTCTACCATAAGAAGTTTATCTTCACACAAGTTAGATCTCTCAATCTGCATCTCATAACATGCCTAGTATATTCACTTGTGCTTCATGAAGTAGTTAGATTCCTCACTTGTACTGATCTGTGGGTTCGTACAAATCTGGAACCAACTTCTTATGTATGAGTGAATGTCTTCGCACGATGAGGTCAATGTCTTCTAAACTTATTAATCTTCAAAACCTTCTGAGAATGCATATGACCTCTTCCCCTTCTCTCGCACCTTAATGCTGTCACAGGTACATGTCCGTGGGAGAATCCTTCGGTTCTCATAGTCTGCATTCATTTGCAGAATTCCTACAGCATCACATAAATTCTCCTGAAGCCAGTTCCTGTTGGTCCAGCAAAAGAAAGCCTTTGAAAGTTTTGAAGCCTTTCAAGTTAAAGTATATGGCTTCAGAAGCAGCAGCAAGGAAGGGGGGCAGACAGAGACGTGAAGGAACTTCCAAAGATCTGCCTAAAGACCTGGCAGAAATGTATAAAACAGATCCTGAAGAGAATTATGGGCAGCGCAAGACTTGAATCCAATGGATTCGACGCTATTGGGCTGAACAATGGTTCAAATACCGCTTTGTCACCCAGGAGTATGCTGAGAAAAGTGCCATCAAGAAACCGTGGGGGGACATCATTTACAAGAATCTCATACCCAGGACCAGAGATGAAGCCATTGCTCAAGGCTTCTACCCATGCATGGTCCGAGGACCACAGCCTGATGATGTGCATCTGTCGTCACTCCTCTGGTGTCGTGACGACAATCTGTTCAAGCGCAACTTCTAGTTTGCCCAACAATCAGCGAAGCAGGACAAGAAGAAATTTGGGTTAGACTTCAACCCTGGTCCCTCAGCACCAAGAGCAGATGGCACACGCGAAGCAGAACCCAATGTCATCGGTCCATTTTCCAACCTCGAAGGCCTCATCACCTACATCTTGGTTCAAGGGACTGCAGTGAATGAGCCTGCAGCTGACACTAAGTCTGATGAAGCGCCTGCAGTGCCTGCAGTGGCGAAGCCTAAGCAGTCTAAGAAGCCAAAAGCTTCAAAGCCGGCCCCTTCCTCAAAAATCTCAAGGGCGAAGCCATTGGCAACTGCACCTCCTGAAGACAGTGTGCAGTCTGAAGACGTATCCCGCGTCTCCAAGCGCCAGAAGGCCAAAGTACCTCAGCCATACACCGGCAAAGAGCTCACAGCTGCTGCCATCCTACGCAGTGAAGCCATAGATCTGTCAAGTGATGAAGATCTTGGAGATGACGCTCTAGAGCAGCTCATCAAGAGCAAAGAAGAAGCTGAAATCTTCAACAATTTGCCTCTCTTTGATGTCACCATCATCCACAATTTCATCGACGAATGGTTTGCCTCACCAGACATCAGCTTCGAAGATCTGCAGCTGCCCGTTGGCCTCAGCGTCGCATTCCAAGGCGCTATTGCTTCAGAACTTGCTATTGCCCAGCGCATAGTTGAACTGAAGCAGAAAATTGATCATGAAAAGGCTCAGTTCAAGAAGCATATGGCCAAGCTCAGCGTGCAAGAAGTGAAGAGCTTCAAGGCCATGTTGCATGAGCTCAAAGAAAATTTTCTGAAGAAGCGTGCCGAAGCTCAGGGCTCACGTGAGCGGATGAAGTCTCTGGCTGAAAGATGTGTACAAGCCTACAATGAGGCTGAGAAACGCAAGGCACTTGGGTGTCCTGGCATCGACCCCAAGATGGCCGCGAAGAAGAAGAAGAAGCCTGCTATGGCTGAACCAGAGGCACCTAGGCAAGAAGCAGTTTCAATTGTCTTCCCAACTGCAACGACTGGCTCGAAGCCAAAGAGCCGGTCAACAGCTTCAGAGCTCAAGAAGACAAGAACTGCTGAGGCTGAAGCTAGGAAGAGGAAGAGCTCTGAAGCCTCTCCTACTACCCCCAGCAAGAAGAAGAGAAAGATCAAGAAATCTCGGGATGCTCCCACAGAGCCCTTGATAGTTGAACCTATTGCTATGGTGCACCCAAACGCAGAACGTCAACTGACGGTTCATGAGCCTGCTTCCACAGAGGCTCCTGAAGCTGAAGACATACCAGCAGCCGACCCCATTGCTGCTGAAGACATTGGTCATCAGGACAATGTACAAGATGATGCAGCCCTTCCTCAGTATGAACAAAGCGAGCTCATCAGCATTGGTCGTCCTCTGACGCCAATTGCACAAGACGCGTCATGGGCGGATCGCCCTCAAGAGGAAGAGGACTTTGAGGCCCAGCCCACTCCAACCCCACAAGCGTCGTCTGCGTTCCGCAGGCTTTGCAAAGGTCCAAGGCCTCAAGTCTATGCTGAAGACATTCCGGCTGCATCAGCCGAAGAAAATGAAGAAGTACCACAAGATCCCACTCCCCCGCTACACCAAGAAGCAGTTCTCCAGGAGAACGTGCTTGTGACTGACCCTCCAGCTAGTCAAGCGGAGGCTGAAAATGTTGAGGCTGCCACAACCAACACTGAAGCCAATGTGGAGACCTCCCCACCAAAAGCTTCAGCAGACAGCGAAGCTACTGAACCAGACACTTCTGTTCCTGAGTCTGCTGCAGGTCCTCAATTTGATTACCATGTTGAGCACATGCCTCATGTACAGAAGCCAGTCCCAAGGCTGCTAAGATTCCCAGGTCCTGCATCAGCACCTGGCTCCTTTGACATCAATAGCTTCAGAGCAGACAATACATTCTTCAACAGCTCCAAGAACCCCTATTCAAGGGAAAGGATTTCATCAGATAGGTTCTGGAGCTATCCTCAGCGCAGCTACTATTCATGCATCCTATACAACCAAGGTCGCATCTTCCCGCACAAGCGCCTTGAAGTTGAAGCTATTGCTGGTCTGCCCTGTTTAGAGGAAGCGCTGGATTGCTTCAAGCAAGTGGGTCTGCTGCCGTTTATAACTGATGAAGAGCACTGGAATGAAGAGCTTCTGTTGCAATTCTATGCCACCCTACACATCAAGGGATACAACAGAGATCCGAAGACTTGGGCCCTGGAGTGGATGACCGGCAATGTCCATCACGAAGCCAATGCATTCGATATCATTGAGCTCACCGGCCTGCCCACTCCTGGCGAACTCTTCGAGGAAGGTTGTCCACTACACACTGAAGCTCTTGAGAGCATATTCCAGAGGCCTGAACCAAATATGAGTCAGATGCTCTCCATGATGAAGCCACTGCCTCTCGATGCTCCTTATCCAACAGAGTTCTTCGTTCAAGACTTTGAGTACCTGCCCAGAACAATCTATCACATTCTCCGGCGGACTCTCTGGCCTATTAAAGGGCACTCTCCAAATGCCAAGATTGAGGGTGCAATGAAGACTCTGATATTCTGTATCCTTCATGGCAAATGCTTCAACGCACAGGATTTCTTCATACGCCAACTCGCTGCATCAGGCTCAGATCTGTTTGGTTTAAAGTTCTATGCTCCTTGGGTAATGAGACTGATCAAGCTTCACTCTACGATCTCATATCAGCCCTCAGCCCGCAACCATCGGATCTTCTTGCCAGATGTGGATACCTCTGTTGAAGCTATATATCCTGAGCCTGCCAAGCAACCGTTGAGTCTTCAGAATGCAGAACACCAAAGCTTCACTCAGAACGATGAAGGTGTTGAAGCCATCTCCAGGGTGTATCCTTTGGCTGGCACTACACGTGCGCCACACCCTGCTTCAACTGAAGCCACTGATAGTGCAACTGCTTCAAGACCCAAGAAGCGCGCTCGTGTTCTCAATGACCGAGAGCTTCTTGTGGCCCTTCATCAAAAACAAGATAGGCATCACGACTGGCTAAAGCGTCAGATGAAAAGCCTCTTGGTGGATGTTAATCGTCTTCGAAATCTTGCCACCAAGAATGCTTTCGTCACTCATGAAACCTGTCGT
Organism: Triticum urartu; assembly: GCF_003073215.2. Lineage (NCBI taxonomy): Eukaryota > Viridiplantae > Streptophyta > Magnoliopsida > Poales > Poaceae > Triticum > Triticum urartu. The sequence continues at coordinate 120,240,112 of NC_053022.1, forward strand.
CGTACATGGAAAGGGCTATCCATGATATGTACTAAAGCTGAACTTGAAGAGGATGGCTTCACTGAGCGATTCAAGTTTGACACCACACCTCCTAGAAGGGCTGTGATGCGCAACACACCATCACTTGAAGACTCTGAGTTCTCTTCATCTGCTGCCACAGTCACTGCCAGAATCATTGATGAAGAAGACGATGCTACATCACCGCCACCTGCTTCAGCACCTCCAAGCTCTTCTGCACCGCCAAACACCTCCAATGACCCTGCTGCTCCTGGGAACGAGTAGACACTCTATGTCTTCAAACCTTTTTGGTCCTTACTGACAAAAGGGGGAGAAGCATATGGGTTGATAGTCTTCAAGCGGGTCCATATGGGCGGATGCTTTATGTTTTGCTATATTTTGCTTCGTGCTTACAACTCTCGTTCTTGCTTCATTTCGTTCTTTGAGTTGTAACACTAAAACTCGATGGTTGTCTGCTACTTGTTTGCCACCCTATTTTGCGAAGATAAATTCTGCATGTGCGACGATAAATTCCGCACTTATCTCATTCCGCAGACGTCCATTTTTCATTATGCATGTCATTATCTTCATATACTTTCACATGCATAGTGTATTGTCATCATAAGCTGAAGTGGATCTCCAAGTACAACCTGCCATCTGCATTTGCATTCCAAAAGCAAATTAACTTATATGCACATCTTTAGGGGGAGCCCTTGCAACTTATGAAGACAATTCCTCATCCTTTACAATTTCACAGACTATATTCCCCGTTGAAAACTTCAACTAGTTTGTCATCAATCACCAAAAATGGGGAGATTGTAAGTGCATCTAGTGCCACCCCTAGTTGGTTTTGGAGTATTGACGACAAACCTAGTTGAGGGACTAATGTGTTTGTGAGAATTGCAGGATAACACAGGTAGAAGTCCCTCATTGATTCGGTTTTACTACCAGAGATGACCCCTAAAAATGTGTGAAGACATTGAAGCCAAAGGTGGTATATGAAGATATTCACATTGAAGACTATGACAAAAGAAGACACGTTATGAAGCCTATGGAGCTCGAAGACTTAGATCTTTCATAGTTCTTTTTCTTTTGTGTTGAGTCATAGGAACCAACGTACTGTTAAGTGGGGTCCAGGAGAACCAGTCAGAATGACTGAAGTGATGCCTAAACCATTAAACCTATGTCTTCGAGTGAAGACAATGAGAGCGAATCTTGTCCAGAGCCGGACAAGTCAGCTTTGCTTGTAGCCCAAGTAAAGTTGCCATGAGAGTTTGAAATCTGACCGTTGAGACACGTGTCAGTTCCTTAGTGACCTAGGGTCATTTCGGACAAATCAGGTCGGGTTGCCAAGTGGCTATAAATAGCTCACCCCCTACAACCATAAACGGTTGGCTGCTCAGATTTCAGTGCACGGCTTTTGTCGTTTGAGAGCAACCCACCTCGAAGCCTTTGAGAGAAAATTCCTAGCGAGGAGAAAAGCCCTAACCACCCAGAGCCAGAGAACATTGGGCATCACTTAAGTCTTCTTGTCTGTGTGATCCGAAGACTTATTACACTTGAGGACTGTGAATCCTCCAGACGGTTAGGCGTCGCGTTCAAAGCATCCAAGAGACATTGTGGATTGCCAGTGAACGAAGTCTGTGAAGGTTTGGGAGTCTACCTTGAAGACTTACCAGAGTGATTGGGCGAGGACTATGTGACCTTAGCTCAAGGAGAATACGGTGAGGACTTGGTGTCCTGAGGTGCGTGTTCAGGACTGGGTGTCCGGGACTGTGTGTCCTGAGGTTTAAATACCTAGCCGCTCCAACCAGACGTACAGTTGTCCCAGCAACTGGAACTGGTCCAACACATCATTGTCTTCAACGAGTCACCGGTTTCATCTTCACTTCCTTTTTCTTACTGTTACTCATTGTGAAGCCATTGCATGCTTGCTCTATCTTTTGTCTTCACAACATGAATGTATGATCTGTTTGGCTTCATAACTTCTTCCCACCTGATCCTTATTACACTGCAGCTGTTTGTCATTGCGCTTTCACTTTATTGAATACTTGACCATGGCTGGCCTAGTGTAATCTAACTTCCGCTGCATAGTAATAGGCATAATCTTCGCTGTTTGTCTTCATAACTCCCATGTTTTGAAGACTTTCATAAAAATTGCCTATTCAGCCCCCTCTACTCGATATAACGCACTTTCATTCGGCATTTAGCCGTGAGTTGCAAACGCCATGCATTATCACATTATGGTATAACATGTGCACAACACGTGTATCACCGCTATATTCATGCATGCAATGTTTAAAACACTATGATCTCCTATTCAAATATATGAATCCGGTTTCATATCAAATTATGATCTTTGTTAGTCTCTTACACCCACACAATCCTCTAACCTTTGTAGCTACCACTAACTTTCTCTCATGCATGCACACGCCCTCCTTGCCCTCCCCCTCCCTCGGCATTCTATCCACCGGGCACATTCATTTTTTTCTTTAGGTCGTTCTCCCAGAGTCTCCACAACTCCTTTCCGACACACACCGATCAATAAACCTCTCCAGCGATGCCTGCCTACAACATACAAACACACCTTCAATTCCTCCTTTATGTGTCCTTGTCTCGTGTCTCTCATACGGTCAGACACACGTGTAAACTCTCACCCCTCTTTTCATCGCTCTCACAACCGCACACTCCTCCCCCTATCTAGCTAGTAGTTGGGCCTCTCGCACCACCTCCTAGCTCCATTCTCTCTGTCTATCCGTCTCGCTGGGCCTTATTTGCCTCTAACAAATGGACGTACACCAACTGATCTCTCGCTATACATATAGCTAGCTAGGTCCTTATAACTCGTTTTTACCCACACGTCAATCGATCTACCTCATTAGTTGTGTCTCTCCCTTCCTCCGACAAACAACAATTGATCTACCGATCTAGTTAGGTTTGCTTACCAAACACATGGTTCCCCTTCATCATCCATGGATGCGTCCCGATAGATCTATCACGCACAGGCACACACAGAAACACATCCCCACTCTTATTGATAACATTGCAGTTCCACCCTCAGTTTGTCTAGTAGGCCTCTCCTACCATCTTCGAGAAGCAACTCCATCACCCATCCAGCACTCTACCCCTATCCCTCCCTCTCCCTCCCTCTCTCTCTCATCTCTCTCTCTCCCATCATATTTCCCGTCCTTCAGTTATGTATGGATGTCGACCGATCTCCCTCAAGACATAGCTGGTTCTCTCCTTCTCAACACATATACGAGTCGTTCCACCTCTATAGTTAGGCCTCTGCCTACCCCTCCCCCCACCCCCCCCCCCCCCACCCACCCATACATCGAGCGCTCAAGTCATGTCTCCCTGCCACACACAAACTTGACGTGTGCCCTCTAACGTTTCGGTAGGCCAGCCACCCTATATCTTTGACTTGTACACACACACACAATTTCGATGGCTCTCTTCATCGCTCTCGCACCCACCCACTTGATCCTCTCTTCGACTCTATCAATAGCTATGACCCCTCCCTCTCCTCTCGTGGATTTCTTGACCCTCTATGTATGATATGGATAGGCCTCCATTTCACACACATTGCATGCAAAATTTTGTTTGAGATGTCATCGACACATATTCCCATAAATAATTCATGAAATCAACCCCCAGCCCACCCCCACCCCAAAACAAAAAACACTCACGAACGCGGTTTGTATCTCTCACACACACCCACGTAGGTGGGGGACGTGCACGAAGAGAAGAGGTGCATGCACGACGCACGTACTCCCGTCTCTTTCCCATCCACACCCGCGCTGGTACACGGTGGAGCTCATTTCTGTACGAAAAAGGCAGCCCACGTGGTAATTTGGCACGTGTACTGGCTGTCCACTTGGTGGAGGGAGGATCGTCTACCATGGGTGAACAAACAAATTGCGACTTGACGTGTTATGTTCAAAAAAGAGGCAAACCATGTGGGGCCTACCTTAGAGGCAAGGCTCTATACACTGGAGTACTTTTGATGTGTCCCGTCAACTCGCAGAACAAGGAGAAGCTTGCTTAGTACGCCGTCTCCCCCGCCCATGGGTGCGGTGGCTCGCAGGATGAGGTGAAGCTTGCTTACTATGCCTTACGCCCGCTCCCTCGCCCATGTGCGTGGTGGCTCACAGGACGAGGAGAAAAATTTACTACTCCCTCCGTTTACTCCTCGCCCCACTACCTTGGTTATAGAGATTATATCATATTGTTTGGAATATATATGTCCTTTAGTAGATTTCAATATGAACTACTAGTACATACTCCAAACACTGATGTATATAGACGTATTTTAGAGTGTAGATTCACTCATTTTGCTCCGTATGTAGCACTCTCCCTCGCCCACGTGGTGGACGTGCAGCAATTCATTCGGTCTCATATAGCCAGAACGATATATACTGCACTACCATTATTGCTCGACTTCCCGAAGAGGCGAAGAGCCAATCGCAAGGTTAATATTTTGGAGATGCCAAGCGCAAGGTTATAGGAGAACGAGTAGTAGGTGCTGCATCATTTATAAATAAAGTTTTTTTTCTTCAGTGGCACGTACGCAATATGATAGGTTCATATGGAGAGAGAAGGAAACCGCTCCACTATACATAGTCAGGACAGGCCAGCCTACACGGTTGCTTGCTGGGGTTGCTCTCTTCACACTCTCTCGCACAAATCGACTGTGGCCACATCTCTAACATCCCGGCGGATCACGTCCGCTTGGGGAAGGGGTGGATGCTTAGTGTAGATGCGGTGGCCGTCGCCGACGGCAAAAACCCACTGTCGGCACATCCTGATCAGGGGTCCCCGCCGTTCTCTCTCAGAAAGCCGGTGAGGTTGCCTTCGTCCCTTGCTCACTGCCGCGACGTGGGCAGTTGCCGCCTCCCGCCGCCCTCCTCAAGGTTGAGCTATGTCCCTCAGGTACAACTCCCTTTACAGCCGGCTTGCACCACTGCTCCAGCTGCCCACATCACTCCCTGTGGATATTTCTCTACTTCTTTGCATAGACCAATGAGCCGACAAATCACATAGACCCAGCAGTAAGTTGGACGGACGAAGCAACCATCACTCTTGCGCCAGTGAGAGGTCGCGTCCGCTCTGCCCGGGCATGAATGCGGCACCGATTCTTTGGAGCGGCACTGACCGTTTCGGGCGGGAAGCGCGCGCGGGCGATGGAGGGGCTTTGGGTGGGCCAGACTGGTCAGGAGCGGGCGTGGCAGCTATCCGCATGTCCCTACCGGACATGCCCGGAAATGAGAGGATGCACCGACTCTCGCGGCTAAAAGCATACACTACACAACATCTCTCTGTAGGAGTAGGTCGATCTGTCGCTCTCTCTAACACACACATGGTGTTAAACACACACACACACACACACACGCACGCACCTTGGTCCCGTTGCACCTTCTAACATGACTTATTACACCTAGACGGAGGGAGTAGTAAGTATACGAGATACGGTGGCACACTGACTTAAGTCGAATACAAGTGCCCAAAATTTGTGTGCATGTTATAATAAGGATTCACTTAAAATAGTACGTGAGCGAACAGAGGGATCAATTGGATAGTGTTCCCGAGCAGTAGCGAGATGTGTGAGGTAAGATACACCGCTGGCGCTTTTAATTTTTCTTATTAATTTGTTTGTTTCACCCTCTGACTGGTGGGACCCAACATACTATGTGGAGAGAGGTAAGGTGACTAAGGCAGCATTATTTCTGCACCACTGTGGATAGTCTTACCACCAAAGCCACATGACACGATTATGATTGAAATCCCAATGACTCCCACACACACACACACACAAAAACACGGCATGCTTGTCACACGAATGCAGGAATGTATAAAAGGTTATTTCCCTCTCGTTGAACATAACGGGAGGGTTGTGTAGCTGGTTAGCCTGTTCGCTCATCAAACTTGAGGTCTCGGGTTCGATAACTACACTTGAGCATAATTTGTGCCAGGAGGATTCTTTGACTGGTCAAAATGTTTTCTGGGTTTGCACGCTTCACACTCTCTCTCCAGTATATATATACACGTTGGAGCCTCAGCGCTTGTAGTTGCTCTCTTCACACTCTCTCGCCCTCTCCCGCTGGAGCCTCGGCGCTTGTAGTTGCTCTCTTCACACTGTGTCGCCCTCTCCAGATCTAAACAAGACTTCGTTGGCCTCTCTCTCCCCTCACTGCTGCTCAAAGAGCCGGCAGGATCCGTCCACCGGGAAGGGAAGGAGGCTTAACGCTGTCACCGTCGGCGAGGGACTACCGGCGCAGCTGTTCACTTTCCACCCAGCGGCGGCACGGGAGGGCCTCCGACCCCTTCTTCTTCGCCATCGTCCCGTTGCCCACCGAACCACGCCCCAAGAACCTTAAGGTATAATTTACTTACTCCACATGCATTGCTCTAGCTGCATGTATACCATGAATCTAGGACGTGGTTCAAAGAGGAAAGGAATGGGGGAAAGTAGTGGGGAAAGTTGTATCGCATAAATCTAGGACGTGGTTCAAGGAGGAAAGGAAGGGGCGAAAGTACTAGTTCAAAATGGAAAGGAAGGGACAAGGCTGTAGAGTTTGAGCAGGACTAGATTTGCTGCGCTCACATAGGGAAAGGCGTCTAAAGATAACAAAACTGGGACCAACACAAATATGCTCCTTGGTTGTTTGTTCTTTGTTGCAACAGACTGTGCATGACCACAGTACATCGGTAGATGCACATGGTGCTGGTGCGTCCACTATCCCGTGCAACTCATTAGCTGTTGTTAATATAAGGCCCTGTTTGGTTAAAAACTCCCTAGTCCCTACCTGCTGGGTTCCAGGGACTAAACATGGACTAGAGGTTATTAAATGACATGCTAAAAGACCATGTTACCCCTAGTAATGAACTAATAGAGACAAGGTGCGATGCATGGCAGGGGCAACTGTTGGAAAAAGTCCCAAAAAGACTCCCTCGGGGTCTTCTTTCTTTAGTCCCAAATGCCCACTTTTAGTCCCTAAAAGTCCCTCCTCTTTGGTTTAGATGGGACTGACACGGAGTTTTTTTAGTCCCTACACCAAAATGTCCCTGTAAACAAACACCCTCTAATAATGCCGCTGGAAAATTGATGCAATGCCACAGTTAAAAGCAAATTACATGTTTAACAAATTTTATTGTTAATATAATCTCTATGTTAATATTAATCAATGCCACCGTTTGAGAAATGCTACTGTCTTGCTTTCTTTCCCATTTAGATAAGGTAGATGCTTCTTTTTGTTGGCTTCTTTGTCATCCATTGTTATTGACCACTAATTGTTTCCTTTGCACCTCTGTGTAAACAGGGTTATCTGCTTCACCTCGTTGCCATTGTGACCTTTTGTTGCACTACACAAACACTTTTGTTTTAAGAGTGTTTTGTGCAGTTCAACCAAAATGTCACGCCGACAACGTTGCTTGATTGCTTGATCTTAGTGGAATTGCACAAGAGGAGATCTTACTTCCTATCCGTTAAGGCGAATTTGGTTCAAATCTTCTTCTTGTGAGTTGTTTGAATTCTGCATCATGAGAGGTCAGTACTAGCCTTATTTCACATGATTCTGCAATGTGCATTCATATGTTGTGCTACTTGTACGACAATGTTGCTTGATTTTAGTGAACTGCACAAATGGAGACGAGACTTCCAATCTGTATGTGCACCGTAATATCCCATTGAGGTAAGATAAGGATATTTCACAACTGCTGGCCTGTATTTTGCCACTTTCATCAGAAAATTAAGTTTAGTATTATACTTGTGCTCCCTAATTGACATGCCAAATCTTACATTGAAGGCGAAGCTTGTTTGTTATTGAACCAAGTGATGAAGGGGAAGAACAAGGGGAAGAAAAACAAAAATCAACTCCCGGTGCTGTAATGAAGCACTGGAACTGTGATGACACAAGTAATGATATAGGTTTGCATCTTAATTTATTGCTATGGCTGGAACGAGCAATTGTTTTGCCACTGATTTGATGCCACTCTTAATGTAATATGTAATTATCTCTACTTGTGCAAACAGGGATCTTCTTTGAAGATACCATATATTTTAGTGGAACTGCACAAGAAGATGTTGGAACCATTAAACTAATTGAGGAGTATATAGTAAGCATGGCCACCACCGTAGATAGCAACAGATGGTTCCGGAGAATTGCTTCATCTGTATGCTCTACACAATAAGCCTCCTGACAAAGGTTGGTACTCGTCCACTGATTTCATCCATATGACTGAGCTTTGTCATCTCTATTGGTGTTGTGCTACTATTTAGATACTGTCATGAAAAAGTGGTATTGTCCTTGAGAAGTGCTTCATCTGTGCTGTTTTAAATATTTCCTTTCCTTTTTTTCGAGCAAACAGTGATGCTAGCATTTAGTAGTCCTCTTGTCTTTGCACAACAGGATCATCTTCCTCTGAAGAAGAATATGGAGTACGTGAAGTGACTAGTTCCGATTATGCCAGGATGAAGAAGCCATGTCTATCTTATCATCAGAAGGAGTAGTTGAAGGATGGTTACATTACTCCCCACAAGACCAAACTAACTTCAGCTCAGAAGGACTGACAAAATCTCCATTTTTTTGCTGTGATGAGCGAGTACAATGTTGTTCTAGGATTCTTTCTAGTGAGTTCCATTTTTCTAAAAGTGTGCTCTACATGGACCATGTATGTGCCTGTTGAAACAGTCAATTCATCGTACAGTTTGCTCTATACTAATCACTTTTTTGTATTTGTGCAAACAGGGGTGCTCAGCTTGATTTCAATGGGAACTGCACAAAATGTTCATGAATACATCAAATCATTCATTTCCACCACAAGAAAGGAGGTGCCGATAAGTTCAAGGCGTTGCAACATATAAGGGCGAAATCATACAAGCTACGCACGAATTTGGTTGATTTTGGTGAAACTGCACAAAAAGAACAGCTGGTTTATTTAGCACGAGGTGCCATGTCAATGTCCGAACTGATGGCAAACCCTGCCCATTCCACAATCATAGGCATTTGATATTTTGGAATGGGACAACCTTGTCAAATTTTGCTCATTGATTTTAGCAAGACATGCGTTTGATATTTTCGAATGGGATGTCCTTTGCTGTCAGCAGCGTTGATCAATTTTTTCTTTATTCTTTAGTTGTGAAGTAAATATTGTCTCTGACATGTGAGTCGCTAAGATGCATAATCATCGATTGTTTTGAATGTTCTCTATGAATTGCCAGGCCTGTGTGTTTGATTGCAATGTATAGAAACACTAAAAAGCTGCTCAAACTCTTTGCACTCCTTCTGTTCCTTTTTACTTCGCACGTTGTGGAAGTGCATACTTTTTTGTATACAATTGGTCAAAGTAGAGATACTTTGACTGCAGACAAAACTTGTATGCAGACTAGAAAGGACCGGAGGGAGTACATGTGAAACTGCTGCAAACGAGGTGATCACCCTGGGAATAATGCTAGTACGTATTGTTTTGCATGTTCATCCAATGCCAGTGATACAGGAATTCGAACTAATCGAAATAAATTCATTCATACACGGTCGGATTTCATATAAACATGCCAGATTTCATTACATTTCATACATTCTTCAACTAAAAAGGGGTGCGCTGGAGGTATAATTAATTAACCGAAGCTACCCACCTGTGTCCCGCTGAGCCGAATAGAAGCTTCAGTGACTTAACTGCAGGTGCAGTTGCGTAACTGACATGTGGCCTGTTGGGCCCACGTGTCAGTCAGCCAACTACACCAGCAGTTAAGTAGAAGCAGCGTTATTCTCCAGCAGAACTCCCTGACTCCACGTCTCCGCCAAGAAGCTAACCGGCCGTCAATGGTCAACCCGCCTAGCTTGGCTTCAACAGGAGGGTAGCAGCGGTGGCCTTACTTGGACCCTAGCGGCGGTGACCTACCGTGTTCTACTCTTCCTTGTTTTCTGTGTGGCGCGGCCTCGTTGGTAGCGGGGTGGGGCCTCGGCGGAGCCGGCGATGTCCTTTGTCTCGTTGCCGGCGGGCGGCGCCTCAGCGGAGCGGTGGAAATCCTCCCCCGCATTGCCGGCAGGGTGGGGCCTCGGCTAAGCCGGCGATGTCCTCTGCCTCGTTGTTGGCGGGGCGGGGCCTCGGCAGAGCCGGCGGTGTCCTCTGCCTCGTTGTTGGCGCCGCGGGGCCTCGGCGGAGCAGGGCCTCGTCGACGCCAGTGGAGCGGGGACTCATCGGAGTCGGCATTGTCCTCTGCCTCGTCCTCGGTCTCGCCAAACAGTGCCTCGCCCGCTTCATCGCCCTCTTTGCTAGCCTCTTTTTAGGCGGCCGCAGCCTCCGCCACCTGCATGTGGTACCGACAGCGCTCAAGGCGGCCCTTGCGGGCTGAGCGGTACGAGTCGAGCAGCGCCTCCTGCTCAGCCCGCTCCACGGCGATCTGCTCCTCCGCCTGCAAGTGCTCCTGGAGGAGATGGTGGTTGTAGGCGGCGTCGGCCTGCGCCTCCCGGAACTGCTCCTGACGCATTTGCCTCACACTGTCCATATATTGGGCACGGGCCTCGCCGATGGTCATGGTGCAATGCACCGGTGAGGATGGTGCGGAGGAGGGGGGTGGCACCGTATCGTCGACTACCATGTTCTCCATTGGGACGTCGTCGTCCTCCGGCTGCCTGTCGGCCAACCGGTCGGCAGCAATGGCTGCCATCTCCTTGTGTTCCGTCGTCCGCCCATCCCGAAGAGCGCTGGAGCACGAGGAAGCCATGGTGGGAAGTAGTGGTGTGGACAGGAGAAAGGGAACGGATGCGGATGACTGCGGCTATGGCCGGCGCAGCAGTTTATATAGCAATGGTGGGCGGGCGGAGGGACAGACGTGTGGCGCCGGATTAGCCGCCTCGGCAACCGCGTATCATTAATGTGGGCGGCAGATGGATGGACGGACGGCACTTGTGTCATTTGAAGGCGGAGCAATCGCCTGCACCGGGAAGAGGGGCGGGCGGCGCTGACTGTTTCGGGCGGAAAGCGCGCGCGGGCGAGGAGATGACTTTACTTGGAGAGGATGACAATGGGGACCCACCAGGTCCATAGCCTCACGTACTCAAGTGCCTCCTTATTATATATGTATAAAACTATACTCCCTCCATCTAGGTGAATAAGTCGTATTAGAAGGTGCATCACGACCTAGGTGCAAGCAGATTGGTGAAAAAGAAGAATATTTCTCTCTTCTAAACACAACATTTAATCACAGCAGTTAAGACGATGCCTTATTAGCTACCCATGCAGGCCATCGTAATTCATAGCATGCAAAGCACTTTTATTTCTTGCCTAATAACCGCATGGAAGTGCTGCATGCATTGGTCCTTGCCCGAGCAAAAAAAGGGAGGAAAGGGGTTTCCACGGGAGACAACGAGGCAGAGGTGGAAGCGCTCGCTGGAGTAATTTATTTTGCTTTCCCCTGGTTTCCTGACATCACGGTCCCACACCATTGTCAACCTATGTAGTAGTCAATAAACGAGAGAATTGCACAAGAAGCGGCCGACAGCTGGGATCAGGTAGCTCGAGCAGTATTTGTGTTTTTGAGGTGTAAGCACTGTAGAGTTTTTCAATGTTTAGCCCAGATATTAATTTTTCTCCTCTGAACAACAACGAAAACATCGCTGCAGGTATTAACTGGGCGGGTTGTGGCCCGTCTAGCCCAGGCCAGATATCCAGCCCGGATATTAATTTTTTTTCAAGCTGAAAATGGCTAGCCCAGCTATACTTTTTTTAGGAATACCCACGCAAGGTCAAGTTGTTATTCTCCGCCCCGCTGGGCTGCAAATCTTTCCTAGGAGGGATGCATTAGTCTTAACAAGAAAATGGGCTTTAAGAAATAATAAATGAGATGTAATTATAAAAACTGGGCAGTAACTATAAAAAATGCACCAAACACGTGATTACTTTATAAAATATTATTTTTGGATATTGAAAATTTTAATTTCATTAATTGTTGCAAGCGCAATGTTTCGTTGGATTTTTACGTAATATAAATTTATATTGAAATTGTATTTAATCTGACTAGAAATTTCAGGATAAAAATATTTCGGATCCCATCAAAATGTGGGAAATTTTATTGAATTCTGTTTTGAACGGTTGGTTGAAATGGGATGTACTTTTAACAAACTATAAATGGGCTGTAGTAAATTCCATTAGAATTCAAAAATGGTCTACACATTCTTACAAATCTCAAATGGGCTATAAGTTCTCTGCCACACACTTCTGGCCTTACTAAGTTGACGCGTCCCCTAAAAAACAGAGTTGACGCGTATGCAAGGCTTTGTCAACTTATAGTCAACACACGGTTCTAGCAGCAGTGGCCGTTGGATGTCCATCCAACGGATGTCATGCTTCTTCTTCAATCTCGGATATTCTAGCTTCACCCGCCCAAAAAATGATTCCTCCCCCTGACATCTGGAGCGCACCGTTTCGGAAGCTGACATGTGGGCCTACTAAGTTGACGTACCAAGGGCTTTGTCAACTTAGTCAATATAAACGATTCTAGCTGCAGTGACCATACGATGTCCATCCAACAGCCGTAGTGCTTCTTCAACCTCTGGTCTTCTTGCTCCAGCCGCCCAAAGCAGCGCCGGTCGTGCCGCCTGCTCCTGCCTCCCGTGGCCGGCTATGCTGCCGCGGAGGCCTCACCGCTCCCTACTATTCCCACCACTGGCCAGGCCCTGCGGCGATGGCAGCCTCACACCGCAGCCGAACGAGTGAACCCTCATACTCTCTCCGTGTGGGCAACCACTGTCGTGTCTTCACCGGCTCCGCATCGTCCCCTTTCTAGGCCTCGCCGTCGTCCACCGCCCTGGTGCTCTCGGCGCGGCGTGGTCAACGTGGTCAAGGAACGACTTCCATCGTACGTGGACTGTACGTGGAGAGGCTGACAGCTGGGTCCATGGCGGCAGCAAGGAAGTGCCTCCTTATTACGTGGAAAATAATGATTCCTCCACCTGACAACAGGGACCCACCGGATGGGCCACCAGTATTTTGCGAAAAAATCGTTTTCCCCTGACTGCTGGGACCCACCAAATAGGCCACCGTATTTCACGAAAAAAACATTCCCCCCGCTGTCAGCTCGGACCCACCGGAAGTGCCTCCTTATTACGCACAAAAAAAATGAATACTCCCCCGGCTAGCTGGGACCCACCTTGCTGGGAGGCTGACTTGTGGGCCTACTAAGTTGACGGAGACGAAGGGCTTTGTCAACTTAGTCAATATGAACGACTCTAGCTCCAGTGACTGTACGATGTCCATCCAACGGCCGTAGTGCTTCTTCAACCTCTGGTCTTCTTGCTCCAGCCGCCCAAAGCAGCGCCGGTCCTACCGCATGCTCCTGCCTCCCGTGGCCGGCTGTGTTGCCGCAGAGGCCTCACCACCCCCTACTATTCCCACCGCTGCCAGGCCCTGCGGCGACGTCAGCCTCACACCGCATCCGAAGCAGTGAACCATCGTAGTCCTCTCCGTGCGGGCTTCCACTGCCGCGTCGTCCCCTTCCTAGGCCTCGCCGTCGTCCACCGCCGTGGTGCTATCCGCGCGGCGTGGTCAACGTGGTCAAGGAACGACTTCCATCGGAAGAGTACTGTATGTGGAGAGGCTGACAGCTGGGTCCACGGCTACAGCCCAGGTTTTTTGTGATTTGCCAAGTAAGTCGCTTTGTCAGGCCTGTTGGGCTGCAAATCTTTTAAGACGAGGAGAGCTTTCATTCAGCTAGCCGAGAAAATGGCCCATCAGTAATGAAAAATGGGTTGTACATTTTTAAAACACATCAAATTGGCAATTAGTTTCAAATATCTTTTTTTTATTTCAAGATTTTAAATTACATTAATTTTTATGCGTGGAGAATTTGTTGGATTTTATATTGATATACATTTATTTTTAAAATCAGTTTGAATGTGAGTCGAAATTTCGGGATTAAAAACAGTTCGGACCGCACCGAAATATGCAAAATTTCATATAATTTTTTAACCGTTGCCACAATATGGGCTGTAATGCTAACAAAAAGAATATGGGCTCCAAAAAAACCTTAAGAATTAGCAAATGGGCTATAAATTATTAGAAATAATGGCAGATGGGTTGTATGTTGTTTTCCACATATTTGAGGCTTTCCTAAAAAAAGGTTGACGCACAAGCACTGACTATTGGATGTCCATCCAACGGCCGTCGTGCTTCTTCAATCTCTGCTCTTCCTGCTCCAGTTGTCGTGGATCTAAGACTGACAGTAGAATGGGGGGTAAGTATGAGGAGGCAAGATCTTAGCTATGTAGGAGTTGTACGCACGAGTTTACGAGTTCAGGCCCTTCTCGGAGGAAGTAACAGCCCTACGTCTCGGAGCCCTGAGGCAGTCGACTGAATATATGTGTGTGAATTACAGAAAGTGCGAACCCTTGTCCCAGAGGAGGGGATGGCTTATATAGAGTGCGCCAGGACCCCAGCTCCCCTCCGTTACACAGGGTTCAATGCTCATAAAGGAAAGGCGTTACTGGTAACGTCTACAGTAAAGTGTCATAAATGCTCATAATGCTATGGTTTAAATCCTGACCGTTGTAGAGTGGAAGGTTCTTCATCTTCTGGTGGTCGAGTGTCTTCAAGGTGGTCGAGTTAGTGCATCTCCATGGTCGAGTGGACGATGGTTTCTCTTCGACTGCTTCTGATTCTTTGCAGAGATGTCCTTGGGGAGGGTATGTTGGACAGGTCCGTGACCCTACCCTAGGTACATAGCTTCATCATTAGCCCCCGAATGGATCAGGGTTTGAGTGAGGAAGGGGTTGAGAACACTTCCGACCCATTCTTTGTGCTATTAATATGCCTTGTCCTGGAACAATGAGTTGAGGTGACAACGTCGACTCCTTTCTCAATCGCCTTGGTCCATTCTTGGTTGTTGTTGAGTGAACTTTCATGGTAGAATTCCGAATGATGATGTAGAGGGTGTTTGTATTCAGTCTGACAGGTTGTTCTGCTCTCCGCGGATCTCGCGGGATTCGAATTTTGGGAAGTGCGCCAGACGGGCGGAACCGAGGTTATCGGGACGGATTAGGCAAGTCTCCTCGATCCCCGTGCCACCTTTTTCGCCACGTACTGCACGCGCGACTGTTGTGGGATTTGTTTAGATCGCTTGGGTCCACCAGTCAGCCACTCAGTGAAAGGCCTTATAAAAGGTCTCAGGCCAGGCCTCTGCTCCACACGCTCCATTCTCTCTTCTCTTTCTCCCGATCCCTCCGCCACCCTCACTTCCGCCTCGTCGCCGGACCTCTACTCGAGCTCGATCCGCCACCATGGGGAAGGAGAAGACGGCGGCGCTGGAATGCGCGAAGAAGGCGACCGTGAAGGCAAAGGGCAAGCGGACCAGCCGGGGCAGATCCTTGTCGAGGTCTGGCTTGCCAGCAGGCTGGATCCAGGGCGACTGGATCCGCTCGGCAATCACGCAGGACGACCTCGACGACCTGGTGGAGGGGGGATTGATCCCTCACAAGTCGGCTCGGCTCCCGGGGGACGAAATCGAGCCACAGCCTAGAGAGGGTGAGTGTGTCCTCCTCGCCACCCACATAGATCGCGGATTCTCACTGCCTCCCCACCCTTTCTTCCGGGGTTTTTTGAACTTCTTTGGGGCTCAGCTCCATCATTTCACTCCGAACACCATAGTCTATCTGGCCGCTTTCGTGTCCATGTGCGAAAACTTCTTGGGCTGTCGACCACACTGGGGGCTTTTCAAACACATCTTCACTTGCCGCTCCCAGTCGGTCAAAAAGGCCAAGTCGAGTGATAAGAGGACGCGGGTGATCCAGATGTGCGGTGGTCTGGGGATCCGATAAGGAGCAAGAGTACCTTCCCAGCCATGATCCTTCCTGACTCGGTCCGGGGCTGGCAGTCGACTTGGTTCTACTGCAAGGATCAGCCGACCCCTGGCCAGTCGACTGGACTTCCTCCTTTTTCTTTGGCTCGAGTGGAGAAGCCTGCTCCCCTGAAGGTAGTTCCAGAAGAGAAGGCGCAAGTCAAGGTGCTGGTTGAACGGGTCATCCAGCTTGTCTGCGACGGAGTGACCGGGATGGATCTGCTGGAGGTCTTTCTCGGTCGACGCATCTAACCTCTTCAGGCGCGCGATCATCCGATGTGGATGTACTCTGGGCTCGAGGATACCACTCGGATCCACCCAGAGGAGGTCAGCGAGGATATCTTGGAGAACTGGTTGAGGGGAATCACCGGCAACAAAGACAACCCTCGGGGGTCCAGGAGGGTGATTCCATTCGACAAATCGCACCAGCCGGAGCAGGTATATTTCTGTTTTATCAAGTATCTTTCCGATTCACCATGTGATGTCTTGTTTGTGGTCGATTGAATTTCATTTGATTGTTATCCTTTCAGGCCTTCATCGAAATGTACTCGATGCCCAACGGAGTGCAGGACCCAGGCGCTGAGGAAGAAGGGAGCGGGGGCGAGAGCGGCGAGGAGCATTCGGAAGCCGAGGAGGACGAGGAGAGCGATGAATCGACTGATGAGGAAGAAGTCGACTCGCCACCTCGCAGGGAGAGGAGGTCCAAGCACACTCATGACCCGACACGCACTCCAGACTTGGTGACTGTGCCGATTGGGTAGTCCTCGAAGCGCCCCAGGACGTCTTCCACGACGCCGACTGAGAAGGCCCCAAAGCAATCCAAGGTCGCGCCGCTTCCAGTGCCAAAAGACATCTCTTCCAAACCGCCCAAAGCTTTGCCCCGGATCAAATTGACCGTCCCTACTATCTCCGGTCAACCATCTGACTTGTCCTTTATGTGGATTCGATTAACTGGGTGTAACCGATTGAATGCGGGCCTTTGCAGTGCTGCTACGTCAGGGACCTCTTCATACCAGTACCGGGACGAGGAAATGGAGGATGTGGTAACCTCCAACCCAGGTATAAACTCTTACGATTTCGATTCTTGATTCTTTTAGGGCCGAGTGGTTCACTTGGGGTCGAATGATCTGTCTTGCAGCTCCACCCAACATCATTGATCTTCCGGATGACAATGAAGATGTGGCTCCTAAGCCTAGGAAGAGCAAGAAGGTAGCAGTTGGCAGGGTGGCTCGGCAAGAACCAACTGCAATGCCTCCCGTCCGTCAAGCTGAAGACGCGGGCAGGGCCACTGTGACGTTCGCTACACCCTTGTCGAGTGGGCATCCCACACGGTCGACCGCACCTGTGGTTCCTTCGACTATCCAACTCCACGCCATGGAGCTTCAAGCAACCGCACCTGGGTCGTCTGCACACTTTTTCACCAGCTACCCCGTCCCAGACAACCAGTCGGAAGCGGCTGCGGAAGCCATCCGATAGGCTAATATGATGATGTAGGGTAGAGACCCTAATCGCCCGATCTTTCACGGAAGGAGCAGATCCCGGGCAAACACAAAGAACACGAGGATGAACGGAAGGAAAACACAAGAGGAAATCACTAAACCGACACGAATAAGTCACACATGGGCTAGATCCTCGAGTACATAGAACGATACACGAATCCACGGATAACTAGGGACGATACACTGTAACCGGTTCTTCTCTGTGAGGAGGTCTTGAATCCACAAGGGGATGGATCTTCCCTTGAAAAGGGATCTTGAATCCAAGGTGGATCTTCTCCGAAGAGGGGCCGCGGTCTCTCTCAAGGAGTAGATCCGATATGGATGAGCGTAGCTCTATCTCTCAAATGAGCTATCACAACGCTAATCCTCAAATGGTGGAGGTGGAGGAGTATATATAGTCTAGGGCCACGAAGGGGTAAGTGAGGGCGAAGGGATACATGGGCTCGACCCGATACACTGTGCACAGACAGGCATCGGACGTCCGACGGGTACCGGACGTCCGGTGGCTCACGAGGGTCCGGTTGTCCGGTACTTGTCGGACGTCCGGCGTTTTGGCTCGGTTGACGTGGCGCCGGATTTCCGGAGACGGTCGGACGTCCAGTCGCTAGAGTGTGTCGGACGTCCAGGACTTGCCGGAAGTTCGCTCGTTTGGCTCGGGTGCGGGATTGCCGGTCGTCTGGTCCGGGCCGGTCGTCTGGTGGGTCTTCAGGCGTCGGACGTCCTGTCCCGATCGGTCGTCCGGTGGCTGGAGCTTCCTCCATAGCTCTTATTCTCGTTCCCCATGCTTGGTGTCCTCGCCTTATTGTCCATGGTCTTCCTCTTGGTTCCTGGTCATGCATAGCACACATGTTTGAGGTAGTAGCCATGTCTCACATATGGAAAGTGATGGTTCGAAGAGGAGCGAGTTCACCTTGTGTCCAATGGTGTATAGATGAGGTCTCGTCTTATGTTCTCTTAGGGCTTGGAGAGTAGTCGGAGTGTACATGGGGATGAACGTGGGATGCTCCGCATCATCTCCCCCCCCCTTGGGAAAGATCCGACCTCGGATCATGATCCTCATCACCATGGAAACGGTAGTCGTGGACGGACTTGTAGTTGGACGGAGTTGAAGACATTGCGCAATCCAAGTACTCCAAGGTGTCGCCGGAGTGGTATACATGCAAGAAGAGCAAACACAAACGACACTCGAAAATACAATGGTTAACGCACACAAGGTGTCCATCAAATAAACATGAGTTCGTCCAAAGGAATTGTTCATGAAAATGCATGAGATGCTTATCCAAATGATGTAAAATGACATGTAAAGCATTCATGGGAGCAAAATCATTCATTGTGCACACAAATGTATTGTGGATGTGATCAATGCAAGTGGGACCAGAACTGGTGGGGGCACGCTAAGTTTTTGGTAGCTTCGTTCTTCCGCTCGGTCTGGGCGAGTGGGACCAGAACTGGTGGGGGCACGCTAAGTGCACCCACTGGGTGTAGTCCCCAAGACCGCGGTCGACTGCTGGCAGTCGACTGTGGTCTGAGTTCCTCTTTCTTGACGGTGCAATTGTTCTCTCTTTTCTTCTTTTTTTTACTCCTTACACTCGACTCCGGTGGGCCGGTCGAGTAGGATCAGAACCGGTGGGTGCACGCCAAGTGCACCCACTAGGTGTAGTCCCCGAGACCGCGGTCGACTGCTGGCAGTCGACTGGGGTCTGAACAGCTTGTTGCCCACTTCTTTAGGTTTTATTCACTCGGAAATGAACTGCCTTCGATCCTATCGGTTGATCTGTCTTTTGCCTTCTGCAGAAGTCTTGTACCCTTATTTCCAAGTTTGCTGAACTCGAAGAGAAGCAGAGGCAACTCAACTTAGACTTGGAAGTGGCTCAGCAAAATCTGAAAAAAGCTCAAGATGTGGCCGCTCGTATGGAAGGTAACTGATTGTCGACTGAATTTCAATATATCTCTTTGACCTCTTCTTTGATTCGATTACTTCTTTTGCAGAGAAAATGAAGTTGGCTCTGGACAAGAAGGACTCGGACCTCGCCGCCGCGCAAAAAGTAGCCTAGGACAAAACCGCTCTCGCAGACAAAAAGCTTGCTTCAATCGGAACGCTTGAAGGAGAGGTGAATAAACTGAAATCTTGTCTTAATGAAGCTAACCGCGAAGTGACCAGCCTGAAGAAGGACAAGGTCGTCCTGAACAAAAAGTTGGAGTCTGCGATCCGCAAGAGGAACGACACAGAAGCTTATCTGAGGACCCTCGCCAAGAAGCTTTATCTCGTGCTGGAAGGTATTTCTTTTAATCTGACTGTGTTGATGCTTGCAATTGGGTCTTGCTCGGTTGATGGACTGACTTTTGGCTGCAGAACTCTACCAAGACTTTGACGAAGAAACTGGAAGGGTCGAGACGGTTCTGGACCCTATCGCTTCCCTAGTCTGTGACGAAACTACGATGAACGTGCTCCGACTGGAGTCCCGTATCGCCAGTGCCACAAGCTACCTCGCACGCCTGAAGGAGGTTGTCTCTCGAATCAACTCGATGCTTTGGCCAGGGGCGGCGTTTCAGAATGATCTGGAATCTCTGATGACTCGACTGAACGAGATCCCTGACCGAGTGCAAGAATGGAAGAAATCCTCCGCCCGGTGTGGTGCTGATGTGGCACTATCCTTGGTGCGAGTCCATTGCAAGGAGGTTCGTGAAGACAAGCTGGCTGCGATCAAATTCGCTAACACCAAAAAGCATGACTTCCAGTCCTTCATGGAAAATTTCATTGCTGCCGCCACTCGGATCATTGACAGGATCGATCTGGACTCATTCGTGGAGCCTGCCAGCCCTCCTCCGGCCGAGTGAATAATCTTATGAAACTTGGATACGCTTTAAATTTTCCTCGGAATGCCAAGTGGTTTCTGTAACCGTTAAACTCCTTCGGGCTTGGTGCCCGAGTACTTTCGATTTGCTGCTTGGAACTTTTTTAGGATCTATCTGAATTTGGTTTATCTCCGAATGTGCTTGTGTTTGCCTTCGGATGGACTTTGCTCACCGCACCTCGTCGTCCTTGCGGATAGGGATGGAGCGGACGTTGTATTTGTGCTGCAGCTCCGAAGGAGAAGGTTGTAGTCGACCTGCACCTCGTCGTCCTTACGGATAGGGATGGAGCGGACGTTGTATTTGTGCCGCAGCTCCGAAGGAGAAGGTTGCAGTCGACCTGCACCTCGTCGTCCTTGCGGATAGGGATGGAGCGGACGTTGCATTTGTGCCGCAGCTCTGAACGAGAAGGTTGCAGTCGACCTGCACCTCGTCGTCCTTGTGGATAGGGATGGAGCGGACGTTGTATTTGTGTCGCAGCTCCGAAGGAGAAGGTTGTAGTCGACCTGCACCTCGTCGTCCTTGCGGATAGGGATGGAGCAGACGTTGTATTTGTGCCGCAGCTTCGAAGGAGAAGGTTGCAGTCGACCTGCACATCGTCGTCCTTGCGGACAGGGATGGAGCGGACGCTGTATTTGTGCAGCAGCTCCGAAGGAGAAGGTTGCAGTCGACCTGCACCTCGTCGTCCTTGCGGATAGGGATGGGTCTCAAACTTAGGCGAGTACTGGACTGCAACTAAGCCCCCGAGTGGGCGGATTTCTCTCCACTTGGTAGGATTTCTTCAAACTTAGGCGAGTGCTAGACTGCCGTTAAGCCTCTCAGTGAGAGAACTTAGGCGAGTGCTCGACTGCAGCTAAGCCCCCGAGTGGGAGGATTGCTCTCCACTCGGTAGAATTTTTTTCAAACTTAGGCGAGTGCTGGACTACCGTTAAGCCTCTTAGTGAGAGAACTTAGGCGAGTGCTCGACTGCAGCTAAGCCCCCGAGTGGGAGGATTTCTCTCCACTCGGTAGGATTTTTTCAAACTTAGGCGAGTGTTGGACTGCCGTTAAGCCTCTTAGTGAGAGAACTTAGGCGAGTGCTCGACTGCAGCTAAGCCCTCGAGTTGGAGGATTGCTCTCCACTAGGTAGGATTTTTTCAAACTTAGGCGAGTGCTGGACTGCCGTTAAGCCTCTTAGTGAGAGAACTTAGGCGAGTACTCGACTGCAGCTAAGCCCCCGAGTGGGAGGATTGCTCTCCACTCGGTAGGACTTTTTCAAACTTAGGCGAGTGCTGGACTGCCGTTAAGCCTCTTAGTGAGAGAACTTAGGCGAGTGCCCGACTGCAGCTAAGCCCCCGAGTGGGAGGATTGCTCTCCACTCGGTAGGATTTTTTCAAACTTAGGCGAGTACTAGACTGCCGTTAAGCCTCTTAGTTAGAGAACTTAGGCGAGTACTCGACTACAGCTAAGCCCCCGAGTGGGAGGATTGCTCTCCACTCGGTAGGATTTTTTCGAACTTAGGCGGAACGGATTCGCGACTAAGCCCACCCACTGGGGGATTTCAGGAGTAAATAAGAACAACACAATCGAATGAGAGAACCGTAAGGCTCTTGTCTTTGATAAACGAATTACAAAAGGTGTTGCTTACTACATTGTATTCGAACGAGTGTTTAAGTATAAAAGGGGCGGAGCAGCTCCGCGTTCCAAGCCCGTGGCTCGTCTTTCTGATGCTCGATACTGTAAAGATGGTATGCTCCGTTGTGGAGAACTTTGGTGATGATGAAGGGGCCTTCCCAAGCTGGAGCGAGCTTGTGTGGTTTCTGCTGATCCACTCGAAGAACCAAGCATCCTTCTTGAAAGGCCCGACCCCTCACATTCCTGGCGTGGAATCGATGCAAGTCTTGCTGATAAATGGTCGAGCTGATCAAGGCCATCTCTCTTTCCTCCTCTAGGAGATCGACTGAATCTTGTCGGGCCTGCTCCGCTTCCGCTTCGGAGAAGAGTTCAACTCGGGGTGCATTGTGGAGCAAGTCACTTGGCAGAACGGCTTCGGCTCCATAGACTAAGAAGAAAGGAGTTCTCCCAGTCGACGGATTAGGAGTTGTCCTTAAACCCCACCGAACTGACGGAAGTTCATCAACCCAAGCACCTGCTGCGTTTTTGAGATCATGCATCAGTCGGGGTTTCAGTCCTTTGAGAATTAGGCCATTGGCTCTTTCTTCTTGTCCGTTCGACTGCGGGTGAGCGATAGAAGCATAGTCGACTTGAGTGCCCTAAGAGGCGCAGAAAGCTTTGAACTCGTCGGAATCGAAGTTCGATCCGTTGTCCGTGATGATGCTGTGTGTGACTCCATATCTAAATGTCAACTCTCTGATAAAACTGACAGTGGTGCTAGCATCAAGGTTCTTGATAGGTTTAGCTTCGATCCATTTGGTAAACTTGTCGGCTGCAACGAGCACGTGAGTGAAGCCGCTTTTGCCGGTTCTTAGCGGTCCAACCATATCCAGTCCCCAAACAGCGAAGGGCCAGACGAGAGGGATGGTCTTCAGGGCTGACGCTGGCTTGTGAGACATATCGGAGTAAAATTGACAGCCTTCACATCTGTCGACTATATCTTTCGCCATCTCATTTGCTCGTGGCCAATAGAATCCAGCTCGGTATGCTTTAGCCATGATGGCCCGAGAGGACGCATGGTGACCACAGGTCCCCGAGTGGATGTCATTAAGGATCATTCGACCTTCTTCTGGTGTTATGCACTTCTGACCGACTCCAGTCACACTTTCTCTGAATAGCTGCCCTCTTATCACAGTAAAGGCCTTGGATCGACGGACGATCTGTTGAGCTTCTTCTTCATCCTCTAGGAGCTCTTTCCTGAGGATGTACGCAATGTAGGGCACCGTCCAGTCGGGAGTAATGGCCAGAACCTCCATGATCAGGTCGACCATAGCTGGGACCTCGACTTCAGTCGGATCCGTGGCGCTCTTAGGTTGCGGAGGCTCTTTAGTGAAAGGGTCTTCCTGAACTGTTGGCGTGTGAATATGCTCCAAGAACACATTGCTGGGAATGGCTTCTCTCTTGGAACCTATCTTTGCCAATTCCTCGGCTGCTTGATTTTTCAATCGGGGGATGTGGTGGAGTTCTAACCCCTCGAACTTCTTCTCAAGCTTTCTCACCGCGTTGCAGTAACCAGTCATGGCTGGACTTCTGACGTCCCACTCCTTCATCACTTGATTAACTACCAAATCTGAGTCGCCGTAGACCATGAGGCAACGGACGCCGAGTGAGATGGCCATGCGCAACCTATACAGGAGTGCTTCATATTCTACTTCATTGTTGGAGGAATCAAAGTGAATATGGAGGACATATCTGAGCTTGTCTCCTCGGGGGGATACCAGGACTACTCCAGCACCAGAACCGTTCAACATCTTGGATCCGTCAAAGAACATGGTCCAGTACTCAGAGTGAACTTGAGTCGGCAATTGCTGTTCGGTCCACTCTGCGAGGAAATCTGCTATTTCTTGGGACTTGATAGCTTTCTTTACCTCAAACTTGATATCCAAGGGAAGGAGTTCAATCGCCCATTTTGCCACTCGACCAGTTGCATCCCTGTTGTGCAGAATCTCTGACAATGGAGCGTTGCTGACGACTGTAACAGAGTGATCTGAGAAGTAGTGTGCAACCTTCTTCGTGGTCATGTAAATTCCATAGACAAGCTTCTGATAGTGAGGATATCTCTGCTTTGACGGGGATAGGACTTCAGCAATATAATAAACTGGGCGTTGAACTTTGTATGTTTTTTCTTCTTCTTCCCGCTCGACCGTAAGTACTGTACTGACGACTTGTCCAGTGGCTGCTATATAAAGCAATAGAGGCTCTTTGCTGATTGGAGCAGCAAGCACCGGCTGGGTGGAAATCAGGGCTTTTAGCTCTGCAAATGCTGTATCAGCTTCTGGAGTCCACTCGAACTTATCTGATTTCTTCAACAGTCGGTAAAGAGGCAGCGCCTTTTCACCGAGGCGAGAAATGAATCGACTTAGGGCGCCAAGCAACCACTAAGCTTCTGTACATCATGCACACGCATAGGGCGTTTCATTCGGAGTATAGCGCCTACTTTCTTTGGGTTAGCATCGATTCCTTGTTCGGAAACAAGAAAACCGAGTAACTTTCCGCCTGGAACTCCAAACGTGCACTTTGATGGATTGAGCTTGATATCATACCTTCTGAGGTTGGCAAAGGTTTCAGCGAGGTCGGTCAGCAGGTCGGAACCTTTACGTGACTTGACCACAATGTCATCCATGTATGCTTCCACATTCCGACTGATCTGAGTGAGCAGGCACTTCTGAATCATCTGCATAAATGTGGCTCCGGCATTCTTCAAGCCGAATGGCATTGTGACATAACAGAAGCACCCAAACGGGGTGATAAAAGCTGTCTTTATTTCGTCGGGTCCGTACAGACAGATCTGGTGGTACCCAGAGTAGGCATCCAAAAAGGACAAACGCTCGCACCCAGCAGTCGAGTCGACTATCTGATCGATGCGAGGGAGAGGGAAGTGATCTTTCGGGCAAGCCTGATTGATATGCTTGAAATCGATGCACATGCGGAGTGAGTCATCTTTCTTTGGGACCATGACAACATTGGCTAACCACTCGGAGTGGTAAATCTCTTGGATAAACTCAGCTGCCAAAAGCCGAGCCACCTCTTCGCCGATTGCTTTTCTTTTCTGGATGGCGGACCGTCGAAGATGCTCTTTGACTGGTTTCACTTTCGGGTCGACTCGCGAACGATGCTCAGCCAGTCCCCTGGGAACACCTGGCATGTCAGAAGGCTTCCATGCAAAGATGTCCCAGTTCTCACGGAGGAACTGGATGAGCGCTTCTTCCTATTTGGAGTCGAGTGTGGTTGAAATGTGGGTCGGAGCCGCATTGGGGTCCGTCGGGTGAATGTGAACAGACTTCATCTCGCCAGACGACTGGAATGCTGAATCTGTGGCTGGCTTCTTGGCTCGCAGCAAGTCGCTCGGGTCTGCATTTTTCTGGTATTCTTGCAATTCTACTACGGCCGTCTAGGCATCGGCGATCTTTGAGCCCTTCTGGAAGCACTCTTCCGCCTTCTTCCGACTACTAGAGATAGTGATCACTCCTCTGGGACCAGGCATCTTCAGTTTGAGGTACACGTAACAAGGTCGAGCCATGAATCGTGCATAAGCTGGCCTGCCTAGAATTGCATGATACGCACTCTGAAAATCCACGACTTCAAACGTCAACTTTTCTTTGCGGTAATTTTTGGCATCACCGAAAACCACGTCGAGTGCAATTTGACCGAGGGGCGCAGCCTTCTTGCCTGGAATGACCCCATGGAAACTCATATGGCTTTCACTGAGTCTGGACATCGGAATGCCCATCCCTTTCAATGTTTCTGCATACAGAATGTTCAGGCCACTGCCACCATCCATCAGGACCTTTGTCAGTCGAGTGCCTTCAACCACCGGGTCGACCACCAGCGCTTGCCTCCCAGGGGTGGCGATGTGCGCTGGATGATCAGACTGGTCGAACGTAATGGCAGTCTGTGACCATTTCAAGTAACTGGGTGTCGCCGGAGTGACCATGCTCACTTCTCTGTTGATGACTTTCAATCGACTTTTGCTTTCAACATTAGCAAAAATCATCAGAGTGGAATTCATGTGAGGATAACCATCATCATCCTCCCCTTCACTCTCAGCCTAGTCTGCCTCCTTCTCCTTTTCCTTGGGTTGTTTCTCTCGGAACTGTTGGATCAGGAGCCGACACTGTCGAGTGGTATGCTTTGGGTAAATGAAATTACCTTCTTTGTCTTTTTTGGTGTGGATATGGCACGGCAGATCCAACACGTCATTTCCATCTTGATCTTTTACTTTCTTGGGGTTCCACGGCCCTTTGGGCTTCCCCTTGAACTTTCCCTGAGCCACAGCCAAGGCCTCACCCAGAGCAGCTGGTTCGGCCTTGCGTTTTTGTTTCCGACTAGAGTTTCCTCCTCCGGCTTCGTGGGCGACTGCTTTGTGCTTGCCGCTCTGCAGTCGCTCTTCCTCTTCACCATTGGCATACTTGGTGGCAATTTCCATCATCCGAGTCAGAGTCATGTTTCCTGTTCCACCAAATTTCAGATTCAACTCCCAGTACCTGATGCCTTCCTTGAAAGCACAAATTGCCTGATGATCAGACACATCTTCCACCATGTGGTGCAGGATGATCCACCTCTGGATATAATCTCTCAAAGTTTCCTTCAGTTTCTGGACGCAACACGTAATTCTGTCAAACCTGCTGGTCGTTTGCAAGTACCCTCAAACATTCTGACAAACACTCGGGCGAGATCTTCCCAAGTATAGATGCTGCCAGGTGCCAACTGATTCAGCCACGCTCTAGCCGAGCCCTCCAACATTAGAGGAAGGTGTTTCATGGCCACCTCATCATTGCCGCCACCAATCTGGACAGCCACTCGGTAGTCTTCGAGCCAGGTGTCGGGCTTGGACTCTCCGGTGAACTTACTGACTCCAGTCGCCAACTTGAAGTTGGGGGGAATCACTGCAGCTCTGATAGCTCTGCTGAAGCACTCTGGGCCAGAGACATGCACTCTATTGCTGGTTTGCGGGCCTCTGTCATGGCCATCTCGGTGAGCTCTGTTTCTGTCGACCAAGCCTTGCACGAGGATAGATCTCGCATCAAAGCCTGGCTCCCTGGGGTCGACTAGAATACCTCTTCCGACGCTGTTAGGGCGCCTGTCTTCATGTGGCCGTGGCACATATGACCCACTCCTTGGAGGAGGCATGGGCACTCGACGGCGACCATCGCGATCGGCTCGACGATCATACTGCTCCTAGTTTCTGTCCTGATCACGCCGCCCCCACGTCCTTCACGCCTCGAGGGCGATCTCGGGCTGTGGGCCGACTAGACCGTATCTGCGACCACATATCTGCTATGGATCCTATCCCGCGACTGAGACACGACCGTATTCGGCTCTCCTACTGCCCGGAGCAAGGCCCTGATCTGCGCCAGACCTCGGCCAGCTTCTGACTGGGAAGGTTGAATCGACTCTGCTATCCGGGCAGCAGCTGCTAGGTTCTGGATCGGTGTTCTGTATACCTGAGCCGGAGGTGGAAAAAGTTGGCGTCGGCTGGACTCAGGAGCACGTTGACGAGCGCGATCGTCGAGTGCGCGCTGGAGGTTCTCCAACCGAGTGCGCTCAGCCAGATTGGCCAGGCGAGCCTGCTCCAAGGCCTAGGCCTCGGGTGTATCTCCAACTATAGGAGTATGCAGGGCATCCATGTTTCGGCGACGAAGTTCTTCTCTCTGCTGCGAGGAGAGAGGCTCGGGGCGGTACTCCTCGTGAACATGCGACGGACCGCTGTTCCCGTCACCTCCGTCTTCACGGTCGAAGCCAGGAGGGCCGCGTGGTCCATTGACCACCAGGACTTCCGCTGCCTAGTCGTTGCTGCCACACTCGGATGCAGTCTCTACGGAGCCAGTCGACAAATCAAATAGGCCGTAGAGAGACTCGTCGGGCTCGATCGCCGCGACTTGAGGGGTGACGGACTGGCGGGTCACCGCATGCTTCACCCACCGTTGAAGCCTCGACCGGCCGGTGCGCTTGCTCCGGCGGGTCGCAGGGAGGGGGAAAGCCGTTGGAGTCGACTGGTACTGGGTCGACGGTTGCCGCCGAAGGACGCCGTGGACGCACGCGTGAAAGTGCGTCGCCCCGCGGGCGGGGAGCGCGTCGACGTCGAGTGGTGCCTCCTGAAGCCAAGCGGAGTCGTCGGCGACAAACACGAGCGCGTCGAGACGGATCTCGCGGCCCTCAGCCAAACCTCCGCCTGGAATCATGATGATGGGGATTGGAAAAATTGCAACTTCTCCAATAAGTCGCTAAGACACCTGCCCCACGGTGGGCGCCAACTGTCGTGGATCTAAGACTGACAGTAGAATGGGGGTTATGTATGAGGAGGCAAGATCTTAGCTATGGAGGAGTTGTACGCACGAGTTTACGAGTTCAGGCCCTTCTCGGAGGAAGTAACAGCCCTACATCTCGGAGCCCTGAGGCGGTCGACTGAATATATGTGTGTGAATTACAGAAAGTGCGAACCCTTGTCCCAGAGGAGGGGGTGGCTTATATAGAGTGCTCCAGGACCCCAGCTCCCCTCCATTACACAGGGTTCAATGCTCATAAAGGAAAGGCATTACTGGTAACGTATACAGTAAAGTGTCATAAATGCTCATAATGCTATGGTTTAAATCCTGACCGTTGCAGAGTGGAAGGTTCTTCATCTTCTGGTGGTCGAGTGTCTTCAAGGTGGTTGAGTGAGTGCATCTCCACGGTCGAGTGGACGATGGTTTCTCTTCGACTGCTTATGATTCTTTGCAGAGATGTCCTTGGGGGAGGGTATGTTGGACAGGTCCGTGACCCTACCCTAGGTACATAGCTTCATCACCAACCGCTCAAACAAGCACCGCCAGGACTGCCTGCTCCCTCCTCCTCGCGGCCGGCTGTGCTACCGCCCAGGCCTCACCGCCTGACCGTACTCCCATCGCTGGCCTAGCCATCCCTCTACTCACCCACACCTGCTGTTATTCTCCGGCGATAGCAGACGAACCAGTAAACCCTCGTACAGTCGTACTCCCCTCCGCGTGGGAAACAACTGCCGAGACTTCCCTGCCTCCATGTCGTCCCCTTCCTAGGCCTCGCCGTCGTCCACCGCCCTGGTGCTCTTGACGCGGCGTGGTCAACATGGTCAAGGAATGACTTCCATCGGACGTGGACTATACGTGGAGAGGCTGACAGTTGGGTCCACGGCCGCAGCAAGGAAGTGCCTCCTTATTACACGGAAAATAATGATTCCTCCACCTGACAGCTGGGACCCACCGGACGGGCCACTGTATTTCGTGAAAAAACGTTTCCCCCTGACTGCTGGGACCCACCAGCTACATCTTCGCACGCAAGGAAGTGCGTCCGGGCAAAAAAACGATTCGCCCCCTGACTGTTGGGACCCACCAGCTACATCTTCGCACGCAAGGAAGTGATTGACAGTCGGGACCCACCTGGTCGAAGCGTACGTAGCGTTGTCATTCTGGTCGCGAACGTGTACGTACATACTGGTTGATGTAGAGGCGTGCACGTGTCATAGTAGAGGCGCGCACGTGTCGTAGTAGAGGCGCGCACGCAGCATGTACACGTACGTACAGCGGCCAGGGTGCAAGAAAGAAAATACGGCCACGTATGTGTACATACGGGCGGGGTCTCGAACGCCTACTCGCGCATACGTACGGCCAGGACTCGTGTACATGGCTGGGTTGGAACGGAGAAACAGCGTCGTCGTCGTGTTCATGGGGAGGCAACGGAATGCGTCGTGTTCATGGGGAGGCAACGGAATGTGCCATGTTCATGGGGAGGCAACGGAACGCCTGGGAGCCAACCGGCTGGGTCGGAACGGAATGCGTGGTCGTGTTCATCGGGAGGGCTTGGACGGAACAGGCGATGGAAACGAGGCCTGGCATACCGCAAAACGGAGGAAACGGCCTTGTGTTCGACCGGACACGTTTGAAACGGGATCCTGTTCATCGGGAGGGGTCTGGCGTACTGCAAAACGGAGGAAACGGACCTCCTACGGTCGAAACAGGGGTCATGTTGATCGAGGGGTGTGGCGTACCGCAAAACGGACGAAACGGACTTGTGTTGGAGCGCTACGGTCGAAACGGGGGTCCTGTTCATTGGGAGGGGTGTGGCGTATCGCAAAACGGGACTCCATGGGATACTGTTCATCTCCACCGTCGACCCCCTCCAGCCTCCACGAGCTACTGTTCATCCACCGTCGACCTCCTCCAGCCTCCACCTGCGACTGTTCATCCACGGGCTCCTATTCATCCAGCCTCCACCGCGCGCTACTCCACCGGCTACTGTTCAACCAGCCCTCTCCACGGGCTCCTGTTCAACCACCCCTCCACGGGCTACTGTTCATCTTGCCCTCCATCATCTACTATTCATCCTGCCCTCCACAGGGTGGTCCTGTTCATCCAGCCCTCCACGGGGTCCTGTTCATCCAGCCCCAACCGACTCGATCGATCGGGGTCATGTTCATCCAGAGGCAACACGACGGGGTCCTGTTCATCCAACCCCCCCCCCCCCCCCCCTCCCCCCCCCCCCCCCCCCCCCCGCGCAACGCTCACTGTTCATCCAGAGGCAGCATCGATCGGCTTCAGTTAGCAGCAGTAGCGAAGGAATCGCTCGATCGGGTTCAGTTAACAGCCATCGATCGATCGCTCGGGTTTAGTAACGCATAGCCTGCAGTGCAATCACTCGGGTTCAGTTAGAGCCCAACGCCTTGCTCGGGTTTAGTTAGAGCCAACGCCTTGCACACATGCGCGTATGTGTACGAGAGAAACGTGCATCGCTCGGCCCCCGACCTCCCACCGTAACCGGGAATTCCCCAAAATTTTCCTTGCCCTCGCTTCTACCACGGTTTTTTCCGTCATGGACGTCCCAAAGAATGTCATGCAGCTGCGTCTCCGGCCCGCCCAGGACGAAAAGGCCATTTTCTGTCATGATTTTTTGTCATAGAAGTAGGATCCCACCACATCTATGATGATACCGGGTTTTGTCACAATTATCGTCATAGAAGTGTCATATGTATGACAGAAAAAAATTTGTTCGGCCCAAAATGTCACGGATGTGTCTTTTTTTGTAGTGCATGTCCTCAGGAACAAATGTAACTACTCAAAAATCATACTCATGTTCATAATCGGAGGGATATTAATATGCATAAAGGATCTGAACATATGATATTCCACCGAATAAACCAACTAGCATCAACTACAAGGAGTAATCAACACTACTAGCAACCCACGGGTACCAATCTGAGGTTTTGAGACAAAGATTGGATACAAGAGATGAACTAGGGTTTGAGATGAGATGGTGCTGGTGAAGATGTTGATGGAGATTGACCCCCTCCCACTGAGAGGATCGATGGTGATGATTTCCCCCTCCTGGAGGGATGTTTCCCCGGCAGAACAGCTCCGCCGGAGCCCTAGATTGGTTCTGCCAAGGTTCCGC
Source organism: Triticum urartu (assembly GCF_003073215.2). Classification (NCBI taxonomy): domain Eukaryota; kingdom Viridiplantae; phylum Streptophyta; class Magnoliopsida; order Poales; family Poaceae; genus Triticum; species Triticum urartu. The sequence goes on from NC_053022.1 coordinate 120,271,348, forward strand.
CTCGTGGCGGCGGAGTTTCGTCACGTGAGCTTGCTTATGATTTTTTTTCCCGGACGAAAGACTTCATATAGCAGAAGATGGGCGCCGCAGGCCTGCCAGGGGGCCCACGAGGCAGGGGGCGCGCCCAGGGGGTAGGGCGCGCCACCACCCTCATGGATGGTGGGTGGCCCCCCTCTGGTGCTTCCTTCGCCCAATATTTTTTATATATTCTGAAACTGACTTCATGGAGTTTTAGTAGTTTTGGAGTTGTGCAGAATAGGTCTCTAATATTTTCTCCTTTTCCAGCCCAGAATTCCAGCTGCCGACATTCTCCTCTTCATGTAAACCTTGTAAAATGAGAGAGAATAGGCATAAGTATTGTGACATAATGTGTAATAACAGCCCATAATGCAATAAATATCGATATAAAAGCATGATGCAAAATGGACGTATCAACTCCCCCAAGCTTAGACCTCGCTTGTCCTCAAGCGGAAGCCGATATCGAAAAATATGTCCACATGTTTAGAGATAGAGGTGTCGATAAAATAAAATACGGACATGGGGGCATCATGATCATTCTTATAACAGCAACATAAATATATATTGTCATATGATTTCTTATGCTAAAGTAACAATTCATTCACAATTTTCAAGTATGAATCAGAAACTTCATTTAAAACTAACAAACTATAATCCCAATCATTGAAGCAATTGCAATTTATCATAACATTGGAAAGATTCAATATAAGAGCTTATCAGCAAGTCCACATACTCAACTATCATTTAGTCTTTCACAATTGCTAACACTCACGCAATATTTATGGGTATGAAGTTTTAATCGGACACAGAGAAAGATAGGGTCTTATAGTTTTGCCTCCCAACCATTTACCTCAAGGGTAATGTCAACAATAATACTTCATGAAAACTCACATCCAATTAGCTATATATATCAGGATCTTTTCAACACACAGTGCTTGCCAAAGGATAATATGTAAAAAGGAAAGGTGAAGATCACCATGACTCTTGTATGAAGTATAAGACAAGAATAAAAGATAGGCCCTTCGCAGAGGGAAGCAGAGGTTGTCATGTGTTTTTATGGTTGGATGCACGAAATCTTAATGCAAAATAACGTCACTTTATATTGCCACTTGTGATATGGACCTTTATTATGCAGTCCGTCGCTTTTATTTCTTCCACATAACAAGATCATATAAAGCTTATTTTCTCCACACTAATAAATCATACATATTTAGAGAGCAATTTTTATTGCTTGCAACAATGACAACTTACTTGAAGGATCTTACTCAATCCATAGGCAGATATGGTGGACTCTCATGGAAAAACTGGGTTTAAGGATATTTGGAAGCACAAGTAGTATCTCTACTTGGTGCAAAGAATTTGGCTAGCATGAGGGGGAAAGGCAAGCTCAACATCTTGGATGATCCATGACAATATAATTTATTTCAGATGTAAGAAAACATAACCCATTACGTTGTCTTCCTTGTCCAACATCAACTTTTTAGCATGTCATATTTTAAAGAGTGCTCACAATCATAAAAGATGTCCAAGATAGTATATTTATATGTGAAAATCACTCTTTCTTTATTGCTTCCTATTAATTGCAATGATGACCAAAACTATGTTTGTCAACTCTCAATAACTTTTTCATCATACTCTTTATGTGAAGTCATTACTCTCCATAAGATCCATATGGTCTCTTTATTTCTTTTTTATTCTTCCTTGTATTCCCTCAAGATCATAGCAAGATGGCAGAGCCCTTGACTCAACACTAATCTTTATTATATATAGCTCACAGACTCGATTACATAGAAGGATCATAAAGCAAAACTCAAAAACTAAATCATACTAAAACTTTATTCTACTAGATCAAGATATTATCGAAACGATCGAACTAAGAAAAACGGTAAAATAAAAGTGTGATGGTGATACGATATCGGGGCACTCCCCCAGGCTTGGAAGTTGCCAAGGGAGTGCCCATACCCGTGTATTTATATATCTTTCTTCGGAGGGGAGGAGATGGTGATGATGATGACAATTGTGCCTTCAGCTTTTTCATGTTGTAATTGAGAAGAGCGATCTCCTCCTCGCTCTCCTCCTTTAAATCATCGACCTCCGATTCCAACTTCAAGATTTTGTCACATAAATCTCCTTTGCTTTTCTGCCGAAAACAAGAAGGAATAGATCGATTGTTAGACAGTTTAGCCCTCTTAGGGAGGCTAGACTTCTTGAACTTCACGTGCATATCCCAGGTTGAGGTAGAGGAACATCCTCCTCCTCCGAACTTGAATCATTGATCATCCTCAAATGAGCATCCTCCTCATCATCCGTAGTTCGACCACAAGGAGATAGGTCCACATAGGTCTTTGGGTCAGCAATGATATGTGAGACATAGCTCTCTCCATTGGAGTCTTGAGATGACATCTTGCTCTAAATCTGTAGCAGAAACAGCTCGAAACAAAACAGAGGATATTTGCGTGGTATGGTGGTCAAAACCTTCGGGATATTATATAATGAATTTTTACCGACCAAAAGAAGTATCGTGCAAGAAAACGGAGTCCGGAGGGCACACGAGGTGCCCACGAGGCAGGGGACACGCCCTCCACCCTAGTGGACGCCTCTGTACTTTCCGTACTGCTTCTTATTTTCCTATTTTCTTAAATATTCCAAAATGGAGAAAACTGCTATTAGAACTATTTTGGAGTCGGTTTACTTACCGTACCACATACCTCTTCCTTTTCGGAGGCTGAAACGTTCTGGAAGGTGTCCCTTATATACTCCTCCGGGGTTACAGTTTCAATAACATTAGTTTCAACGTTTATAGGGTTACCTGAGATATAATGTTTGATTCTTTGACCATTCACCACCCTCGGATTTGTGCCTTCGAAGTTATTGATTTTTATGCCACCGGAACGATAGACCTCCTCGATAACATAAGGACCTTCCCGTTTAGAGAGGAATTTTCCTGCAAAAAATCTTAAATGATAGTTGTACAACAATACATAATCACCTACATTAAACTCACATGTTTGTATCCTTTTGTCATGCCATCTTTTAACCTTTTCTTTAAACAGCTTGGCATTCTCATAGGCATGGGTTCTCCATTCATCAAGTGAGCTAATGTTAAATAGTCTCTTCTCACCGGCAAGTTTGAAATCATAATTGGGCTCTTTAATGGCCCAATATGCCTTATGTTCTAGTTCGAGAGGTAAATGACATGCTTTTCCATAAACCATTTTATATGGAGACATACCCATAGGATTTTTATATGCAGTTCTATAGGCCCATAATGCATCATCAAGTTTCTTGGACCAATTCTATCTAGATCTATTAAAAGTCTTTTGCAAAATTAATTTAAGCTCTCTATTGCCCAGTTCTACTTGACCACTAGACTGTGGATGATATGGAGATGCAATTCTATGATTAACATCATACTTAGTAAGCATCTTACGAAAAGCACCATGAATAAAATGTGAACCACCGCCATTCATCAAATATCTAGGGACTCCAAACCTCGGAAAAATAACTTCTTTAAGCATCTTAATAGAGGTGTTATAATCAGCACTACTAGTTGGAATAGCTTCTACCCACTTAGTAACATAATCAACAAGAACTAAAATATGTGTATACCCATTAGAGGAAGGAAACGGTCCCATATAATCAAAGCCCCAAACATCAGATGGTTCAATAACAAGTGAATAATTCATAGGCATTTCTTGAGTCTACTAATATTACCAATTCTTTGACATTCATCACAAGATAAGAAAAACTTACGGGCATCCTTGAAGAGAGTAGGCCAATAAAAACCGGATTGCAATACCTTATCTGCAGTTCTATCTACAGCATGGTGTCTGCTACCTCTTGAGCACTGCGTTGGATTTCCTCGAAGAGGAAAGGATGATGCAGCAAAGTAGCGTAAGTATTTCCCACAGTTTTTGAGAACCAAGGTATCAATCCAGTAGGAGGTTGCGCGCGCGTCCCCTAGTACCTACACAAAGCAAATAACTCCTCGCAACCAACGCAATAAGGGATTGTCAATCCCTTCACGGTCGATTACGAGAGTGAGATCTGATAGATATGATAAGATAATTTTTTTGGTATTTTTATGATAAAGATGTAAACTAAAATAAAAGCAAAGTAAAAAGCAAAGGAAATAACTAAGTATTGGAATATTAATATGATGAAGATAGACCCGGGGGCCATAGGTTTCACTAGTGGCTTCTCTCCAGAGCATAAGTATTCTATGGTGGGTGAACGAATTACTGTTGAGCAATTGACAGAATTGAGCAAAGTTATGAGAATATCTAGGTATGATCATGTATATAGGCATCACGTCCGAGACAAGTAGACTGACTCCTGCCTGCATCTACTACTATTACTCCACTCATCGACCGCTATCCGGCATGCATCTAGAGTATTAAGTTAATGAAAACAGAGTAACGCCTTAAGCAAGATGACATGATGTAGAGGGATAAATTCATGCAATATGATAAAAAAAACCATCTTGTTATCCTCGATGGCAACAATACAATACGTGCCTTGCTGCCCCTACTGTCACTGGGAAAGGACACCGCAAGATTGAACCCAAAGCTAAGCACTTATCCCATTGCAAGAAAGATCAATCTAGTAGGCCAAACCAAACTGATAATTCGAAGAGACTTGCAAAGATAACCAATCATACATAAAATAATTCAGATAAGATTCAAATACTGTTCATAGATAGACTTGATCATAAACCCACAATTCATCGATCTCAACAAACACACCACAAAAATAAGATTACATCGAATAGTTCTCCACAAGAGAGGGGGAGAACATTGTATTGAGATCCAAAAAGAGAGAAGAAGCCATCTAGCTAATAACTATGGACCCGAAGGTCTGAGGTAAACTACTCACACTTCATCGGAGAGGCTATGGTGTTGATGTAGAAGCCCTCTGTGATGGATACCCCCTCCGGCGGAGCTCCGGAATAGGCCCCAAGATGGGATCTCGTGGATACAGGAAGTTACGATGGTGGAATTAGGGTTTTGGCTCCATATCTGGTCGTTTGGGGGTACGTAGGTATATATAGGAGGAAGGAGTACATCGGTGGAGCAACAGGGGGCCCACGAGGCTGGAGGGAGCGCCTGGGGGGTAGGCGCGCCCCCTACCTCGTGGCCTCCTCCTTTGTTTCTTGACGTAGGATCCAAGTCTCCTGGATCATGTTCGGTGAGAAAATCACGTTCCCGAAGGTTTCATTCCGTTTGGACTCCGTTTGATATTCCTTTTCTTCGAAACCCTAAAATAGGCAAAAAAAAATAGCAATTCTGCGTTGGGCCTCCGGTTAATAGGTTAGTCCCAAAAATAATATAAAAGCGGAAAATAAAGCCCAATAATGTCCAAAATAGTAGATAATATAACATGGAGCAATCAAAAATTATAGATACATTGGAGACGTATCAAACACCCCCAAGCTTAATTCCTGCTCATCCTCGAGTAGGTAAATGATAAAAACAGAATTTTTGATGCGGAGTACTACTTGGCATAATTTTAATGTAATTCTTCTTAATTGTGATATGAATATTCAGATCCGAAAGATTCAAGATAAAAGTTCATATTAACATAAAGATAATAATACTTCAAGCATACTAACAAAGCAATCATGTCTTCTCAAAATAACATGGCCAAAGAAAGTTATCCCTACAAAATCATATAGTCTAGCTATGCTCTATCTTCACCACACAGAGTATTTAAATCATGCACAACCCTGATGACAAGCCAAGCAATTGTTTCATACTTTTGACATTCTCAAAACTTTTTCAATCTTCACGCAATACATGAGCGTGAGCCATGGATATAGCACTATAGGTGGAATAGAATGGTGGTTGTGGAGAAGACAAAAAGGGAGAAGATAGTCTCACATCAACTAGGCGTATCAACGAGCTATGGAGATGCCCATCAATAGATATCAATGTGAGTGAGTAGGGATTGCCATGCAATGGATGCGCTAGAGCTATAAGTATATGAAAGCTCAAAAAGAAACTAAGTGGGTGTGCATCCAACTTGCTTTCTCATGAAGACCTAGGGCATTTTGAGGAAGCCCATCATTGGAATATACAAGCCAAGTTCTATAATGAAAAATTCCCACTAGTATATGAAAGTGACGAAATGAGAGACTCTCTATCATGAATATCGTGGTGCTACTTTGAAGCACAAGTGTGGTAAAAGGATAGTAGCATTGCCCCTTCTCTCTTTTTCTCTCATTTTTTTATTTGGGCCTTTTCTCTCTTTTTTGGTCTCTTTTCTTTATTTCTTCTTTTATTTTCCGTCCGGAGTCTCATCCCGACTTGTGGGGGAATCATAGTCTCCATCATCCTTTCCTCACTAGGACAATGCTCTAGTAATGATGATCATCACACTTTTATTTTCTTACAACTCAACAATTACAACTCGATACTTAAAACAAAATACGACTCTATATGAATGCCTCCGGCGGTGTACCGGGATATGCAATGACTCATGAGTGACATGTATGAAAGAATTATGAATGGTGCCTTTGCCACAAATACAATGTCAACTACATGATCATGCTAAGCAATATGACAATGATGGAGTGTGTCATAATGAACGGAACGGTGGAAAGTTGCATGGCAATATATCTCGTAATGGCTATGGAAATGCCATAATAGGTAGGTATGGTGGCTGTTTTGAGGAAGGTATATGGTGGGTGTATGATACCGGCGAAAGGTGCGCGGTATTAGAGAGGCTAGCAATGGTGGAAGGGTGAGAGTGCGTATAATCCATGGACTCATCATTAGTCATAAAGAACTCATATACTTATTGCAAAAATCTACAAGTTATCAAAGCAAAGTATTACGCGCATGCTCCTAGGGGGATAGATTGGTAGGAAAAGACCATCGCTCATCCCCGACCGCCACTCATAAGGAAGACAATCAATAAATAAATCATGCTCCGACTTCATCACATAACGGTTCACCATACGTGCATGCTACGGGAATCACAAACTTTAACACAAGTATTTCTCAAATTCACAACTACTCAACTAGCACAACTTTAATATCACCATCATCATGTCTCAAAACAATTATCAAGCATCAAACTTCTCATAGTATTCAACACACTCATAAGAGAATTTTATTATTAATCTTGTATACCTAGCATCTAAGGATTTTTTAAGCAAATTACCATGCTATTTAAGACTCTCGAAATAATCTAAGTGAAGCATGAGAGATCAATAGTTTCTATAAAACAAATCCACCACCATGCTCTAAAAGATATAAGTGAAGTACTAGAGCAAAACTATATAACTCAAAAGATATAAGCGAAGCACATAGAGTATTCTAACAAATTCCAAATCATGTATGGCTCTCTCAAAAGGTGTGTACAGCAAGGATGATTTTGGTAAACTAACAAATAAAGACTCAAATAATACAAGACGCTCCAAGCAAAACACATATCATGTGGTGAATAAAAATATAGCTCCAAGTAAAGTTACCGATAGAAGTAGACGAAAGAGGGGATGCCTTCCAGGGCATCCCCAAGATTTGGCTTTTAGGTGTCCTTAGATTATCTTGGGGGTGTCATGGGCATCCCCAATATTAGGCTCTTGCAACTCCTTGTTCCATAATCCATCAAATCTTTACCCAAAACTTGAAAACTTCACAACACAAAACTCAAAGTAGAAAATCTCATGAGCTCCGTTAGCGAAAGAAAACAAAAGACCGCTTCAAGGTACTATAATGAACTCATTATTTATTTATATTGGTGTTAAACCTACTGTATTCCAACTTCTCTATGGTTTATAAACTATTTTACTAGCCATAGATTCATCAAAATAAGCAAACAACACACGAAAAACAGAATCTGTCATAAACAGAACAGTCTGTAGTAATCTGTAGCTAGCGCAAGATCTGGAACCCCAAAAATTCTAAAATAAATTGCTGGACGTGAGGAATTTATCTATTAATCATCTTAAAAAAGAATTAACTAAATAGTACTTTGCAAATAAAATGGCAGCAGTTCTCGTGAGCGCTAAAGTTTCTATTTTTTACAGCAAGATATCAAGACTTTCCCCAAGTCTTCCCAATGGTTCTACTTGGCACAAACACTAATTAAACACAAAAAACACAACCAAAACAGAGGATAGATAAATTATTTATTTATTACTAAACAGGAGAAAAATTCAAGGAATAAAAATAAAATTGGGTTGCCTCCCAACAAGCGCTATCGTTTAACGCCCCTAGCTAGGCATAAAAAGCAAGGATAGATCTAGGTATTGCCATCTTTGGTAGGCAATCCATAAGTGGCTCTCATAATAAATTCATAAGGTAATTTAATTTTATTTCTAGGAAAGTGTTCCATGTCTTTCCTTAATGGAAATTGGAATCTAATATTTCCTTCCTTCATATCAATAATTGCACCAATCGTTCTAAGGAAAGGTCTACCAAGAATAATAGGACATGAAGGATTGCAATTTATGTCAAGAACAATAAAATCTACGGGCACATAATTCCTATTTGCAACAATAAGAACATCATTAATTCTTCCCATAGGTTTCTTAATAGTGGAATCCGCAAGGTTCAAGTTTAGAGAGCAATCATCAAAATCACGAAAACCTAACAAATCACACAAAGTCTTTGGAATCGTGGAAACACTAGCACCCAAATCACATAAAGCATAGAACTCATGATCTTTAATCTTAATTTTAATAGTTGGTTCCCACTCATCATAAATATTTCTATGGATAGACACTTCCAATTCAAGTTTTTCTTCATAAGATTGCATCAAGGCATCAACGATATGTTTAGTAAACGCTTTATTTTGACTATAAGCATGAGGAGAATTTAGCACGGATTGCAACAAGGAAATACAATCAATCAAAGAGCAATTTTCATAATTAAATTCCTTGAAATCCAAAATAGTGGGTTTAGCAACATCTAGGGTTTTAATTTCTTCAATCCCACTTTCATCAATTTTAGCATCAAGATCTAAAAACTCTGAATTTTTGGAACGCGTTCTAGGTAAAGGCGGATCATATTCAGTCCCATCATTATTAAGATTCATATTGAAAAACAAAGATTTAATAGGGGACACAACAATAACTTTTAGATCTTCATCTTTATTTTCATAGAAATCCGGTTTAGCAGCTGAGGGAGTCCTGGATTAAGGGGTCTCCGGACAGCCGAACTATATCCTTTGGCCGGACTGTTGGACTATGAAGATACAAGATTGAAGACTTCGTCTCGTGTCCGGATGGGACTCTACTTGGCGTGGAAGGCAAGCTAGGCAATACGGATATGTATATCTCCTCCTTTGTAACCGACCTTGTGTAACCCTAGCCCCCTCTGGTGTCTATATAAACCGGAGGATTTTAGTCCGTAGGACAACATACAATCATACCATAGGCTAGCTTCTAGGGTTTAGCCTCTCCGATCTCGTGGTAGATCAACTCTTGCAATACTCATATCATCAAGAATAAATCAAGCAGGACGTAGGGTTTTACCTCCATCAAGAGGGCCCGAACCTGGGTAAAACATCGTGTTCCCTGCCTCATGTTACCATCCGCCTTAGACGCACAGTTCGGGACCCCCTACCCGAGATCCGTTGGTTTTGACACCGACAGCGGCCATCCTATTAACTAAGGTAGCCTGCTTATCCGAAATTTCAGCAGTCAATTTCTCAAGACAAGCAATTTGGGATCTTAAACCATCAAATTCTTTAGACATATCATCGAGCTCTTTATTCATAAAACTCATAAAACTTTTCTGTTCCTTAAGCTCGTTTCTAAAGAAATTGTTATGCTCAAATTGCAAGACCATAAAACTCCTAACGTTGCTTTCGATTTCTTCTAACCTTTTAAGGTGAAGATCACCAAATCAGGGAAGAGCCATCAAGACAAGCAAGCAATCCAACACACAAGCAAACAAAAAGCAAGCGGGCAAAAAGAGGCAAATAGAGAAAGAGAGGGAGGATAGAGAGAGAGGGCGAATAAAATGGCATGGGTGAAGTGGGGGAGAGGGAAACGAGAGGTAAATGGCAAATAATGTAATGCGGGAGATAAGGATTGTGATGGGTACTTGGTATGTTGACTTTTGCGTAGACTCCAGAAGTGGCTCAGTTTTGGAAGTCAAATCTTGACTTGCGCGAACCTCCCCGGCAACGGCACCAGAAATTCTCCTTGCTACCTCTTGAGCACTGCGTTGGATTTCCCCGAAGAGGAAAGGATGATGCAGCAAAGTAGCGTAAGTATTTCCCTCAGTTTTTGATAACCAAGGTATCAATCCAGTAGGAGGTTGCGCGCGCGTCCCCTAGAACCTGCACAAAGCAAATAACTCCTCGCAACCAACGCGGTAAGGGGTTGTCAATCCCTTCACGGTCACTTACGAGAGTGAGATCTGATAGATATGATAAGATAATTTTTTTGGTATTTTTATGATAAAGATGCAAAGTAAAATAAAAGCAAAGTAAAAAATCAAAGGAAATAACTAAGTATTAGAAGACTAAATGATGAAGATAGACCCGGGGGCGATAGGTTTCACTAGTGGCTTCTCTCAAGAGCATAAGTATTCTACGGTGGGTGAACGAATTACTGTTGAGCAATTGACAGAATTGAGCATAGTTATGAGAATATCTAGGTATGATCATGTATATAGGCATCACGTCCGAGACAAGTAGACTGACTCCTGCCTGCATCTACTACTATTACTCCACTCATCGACCGCTATCCAGCATGCATCTAAAGTATTAAGTTAATAAAAATAGAGTAACGCCTTAAGCAAGATGACATGATGTAGAGGGATAAATTCATGCAATATGATAAAACCCACATCTTGTTATCCTCGATGGCAACAATACAATACATGCCTTGCTGCCCCTACTGTCACTGGGAAAGGACACCGCAAGATTGAACCCAAAGCTAAGCACTTATCCCATTGCAAGAAAGATCAATCTAGTAGGCCAAACCAAACTGATAATTCGAAGAGACTTGCAAAGATAACCAATCATACATAAAAGAATTCAGAGAAGATTCAAATATTGTTCATAGATGGACTTGATCATAAACCCACAATTCATCGGTCTCAACAAACACACCGCAAAAAGAAGATTAGATCGAATAGTTCTCCACAAGAGAGGGGGAGAACATTGTATTGAGATCAAAAAGAGAGAAGAAGCCATCTAGCTAATAACTATGGACCCGAAGGTCTGAGGTAAACTACTCACACTTCATCGGAGAGGCTATGGTGTTGATGTAGAAGCCCTCCATGATGGATACTCCCTCCGGCGGAGCTCCGAAACAAGCCCCAAGATGGGATCTCGTGGATACAGGAAGTTACGGCGGTGGAATTAGGGTTTTGGCTCCGTATCTGATCGTTTGGGGGTACGTAGGTATATATAGGAGGAAAGAGTACATCGGTGGAGAAATAGGGGACCCACGAGGGTGGAGGGCGCGCCTGGGGGTAGGCGCGCCCCCCTACCTCGTGGCCTCCTCCTTTGTTTCTTGACGTAGGATCCAAGTCTCCTGGATCATGTTCGGTGAGAAAATCACTTTCCCGAAGGTTTCATTCCGTTTGGACTCTGTTTGATATTCCTTTTCTTCAAAACCCTAAAATAGGCAAAAAAAACAGCAATTCTGGGCTGGGCCTCCGGTTAATAGGTTAGTCCCAAAAATAATATAAAAGTGGAAAATAAAGCCCAATAATGTCCAAAATAGTAGATAATATAGCATGGAGCGATCAAAAATTATAGATACGTTGGAGACGTATCAGTGTCCTCCATAAGTCTCGGAGTGACACTTGTGTAGGATCTGTTCCTGTTCATGCTCAGGTACACAACGTCTAATAACACCATCTACTCCTTATTTATAAAGGTGTGGGTCATCCCAGAAGTAATGTCTTAAATCATAGAAAAACTTTTTCTTTTGTTGGTATGTGAAACTAGGTGGTATAAATTTAGCAACAATGTAATTGGCATAATCAGCATACCATGGAGCAGTACGAGAAGCATTTATGACAGCTAATTGTTCATCAGGAAAGATATCATCAATAGGTAGTGGGTCATCAAGAACGTTCTCTAACCTAGACAAGTTGTCTGCAATGGGGTTCTCAGCTCCCTTTCTATCAATAATATGCAAATCAAATTCTTGTAGTAGGAGAACCCATCTAATAAGTCTAGGTTTAGCATTTTTCTTTTCCATAAGGTATTTAATAGCAGCATGATCAGTGTGAAAAGTTACTTTAGAATCAACAATATAAGGTCTGAACTTATCACAAGCAAATACAACTGCTAAAAATTCTTTTTCAGTAGTAGCATAATTTCTCTGGGCAATGTCTAGAGTTTTACTAGCATATTGGATAACATTTAATTTCTTATCAACTCTTTGTCCTAGAACAGCACCTACAACATAATCACTAGCATCACACATAATTTCAAAGGGTAAATTCCAATCAGGAGGCTGAACAATAGGTGCAGAAATCAAAGCTTTCTTAAGTATTTCAAATGCTTCTACACAATCATCATCAAAGACAAAAGGAACATCTTTTTGTAAGAGATTAGTCAGAGGCCTGGAATTTTTTGCGAAGTCTTTAATGAACCTCGTATAAAAACCGGCATGAGCAAGGAAATTTCTTATACCTTTAATGTCCTTAGGACACGGCATCTTTTCAATAGCATTAACTTTAGCTTTATCAACTTCAATACCTCTTTCAGAAATTTTATGCCCCAAGACAATACCTTCATTAACCATAAAGTGGCACTTCTCCCAATTCAAGATAAGATTAGTTTCTTCACATCTCTGCAAAACTCGATCAAGGTTGCTTAAGCAATCATCAAAAGAAGTTCCATATACGGAGAAATCATCCATGATAACCTCAACAATCTTTTCACAAAAGTCAGAGAATATAGCAGTCATACATCTTTGAAAGGTAGCAGGTGCATTACATAAACCAAAAGGCATACATCTATAAGCAAAGGTACCAAAAGGGCAAGTAAAAGTGGTCTTTTCCTGATCCTCTTTTGACACAGGTATTTGAGAGAAACCAGAATAACCATCTAGAAAGAAAAAATGTGTATGTTTGGATAATCTTTCTAGCATTTGATCAATGAAAGGTAGAGGGTAATGATCCTTTTTAGGAGCTTTATTTAGTTTACGGAAATCAATTACCATTCTATAACTTGTAACAATTCTTTGTGGTATCAATTCATCTTTATCATTAGGAACAACAGTAATACCTCCCTTCTTAGGGACACAATGGACAGGACTTACCCACTGGCTATCAGCAACAGGATAAATTATACCTGCCTCTAGGAGCTTTAGTATTTCTTTTCTTACCACTTCTTTCATCTTAGGATTCAACCGTCGTTGGTGATCAACAACCGGTTTAGAATCGTTTTCCAATTTTTTTTGTGTTGGCATAGAGTGGGACTAATGCCGTTAAGATCATCAAGAGTATATCCAATAGCAGCACGGTGCTGCTTCAAAGTTTTCAATAATTTCTCTTCTTCTTGCTCTAAAAAGGTTAGCACTAATAATGACAGGATATATCTTCTTTTCATCAAGATAAGCATATTTAAGAGTATCAGGTAATGGTTTAAGCTCAAACACGGGATCACCCTTGGGTGGAGGAGGATCCCCTAGAATTTCGACATGCAGGTTGTGTTTCAAAATAGGTCCCTATTTAAAGAATACTTCATCTATTTCCCTTCTTTCATTCATAAACATATCATTTCCATGGTCTAGCAAATATTGTTCTAAAGGATCACTAGGAGGCACGACAATAGAAGCAAGACCAATAATTTCATCTTTACTAGGCAATTCTTTATCATGGGGTTGTCTACGAAATTTAGCAAAATTAAAATCATGAGACATATCCCCTAAACCAACAGAATCAATATCCTTTTTGCAGTCTATCTTAGCATTAACAGTATTCAAGAAGGGTCTACCAAATATAATGGGACAAAAGTCATCTTGTCGGAATCAAGAACAAGAAAATCAGCAGGATATTTAACTTTCCCACACAAGACTTCAACATCTCTAACAATCCCAATCGATGAAATAATATCTCTATTGGCAAGCTTAATTGTAACATCAATGCCTTCTATCTCAGCAAGTGCAATATCATGCATAATTTCTTCATATAAAGAATGAGGTATTGCACTCGCACTAGCACCCATATCACATAAGCCATGATAGCAATGATCTCCTATTTTAACAGAAATAACAGGCATGCCTACAACAGGTCTATGTTTATTTTTAGTATCGGGTCTAGCAATTCTAGCAGCTTCATCACAAAAGTAAATAACATGCCCATTAATGTTATCGGACAAGATATCTTTAACCATAGCAATGCTAGGTTCAACTTTAATTTGCTCAGAGGGTTTGGGTGTTCTAATGTTACTTTTGTTGACCATAGTTGAAGCTTTAGCATGATCTTTTATTCTAACAGGGAAAGGTGGTTTCTCAATATAAGCGGTAGGAACAATTAGGATCAACATTATAAGTGATAGTCTTTTCTTCAACTTGAGTAGGTTCAACTACTTTTACTTCAATGGGAGGATGATATTTAAGCCACTTCTCCTTAGGGAGATCAACATGGGTAGCAAATGATTCACAAAAAGAAGCTACTATGTCAGAGTCAAGTCCATATTTAGTGCTAAATTCAAGCATCGGTATCCATAAAAAATTTAACACAATCAAACTTAGGTCTTATACCTACTCCTTACCTTCGTCGAGTTCCCAATCTTCAGACTTGTGTTTAATTCTTTCCAATAAATCCCATTTGAATTCAATAGTCTTCATCATAAAAGAACCAGGACAAGAAGTATCGAGTATGGAGCGATTATTGAGAGAAAGCCGAGCATAAAAATTTTGAATAATAATTTCTCTTGAGAGCTCATGATTGGGGCATGAATATAACATTGATTTAAGCCTCCCCCAAGCTTGAGCGATGCTTTCTTCTTCGCGAGGCCAAAAATTATATATATAATTACGATCATGATGAACCAGATGCATAGGATAAAACTTCTGATGAAATTCCAATTTCAATCGGTTGTAGTTCCATGATCCAATATCATCACATAGCCTAAACCATGTCAATGCCTTTCCCTTAAAAGATAAAGCGAAGAACTTCTTCTTGATAACATCCTCGGGCATACCTACAAGCTTAAATAATCCACAAACTTCATCCACACAGATTAAGTGCAAATCGGGATGCAATGTTCCATCTCCTGTAAAAGGATTAGCTAGCAGTTTCTCTATCATGCCCGAAGGAATTTCAAAGTAAACATTTTCAATAGGTTCAGTAGGTTGAGGAGCAACTCTATGCTCTACTGGTCGGGGTAAAGATACCCCAAACAAGCCCCTCAAAGGATTACTTTCCATAGTAACAAGTGACAGTAAATTTCAGCACACTATATCAAATTTTCCTTACCAAATTCCACCTACCAAAGGCGCTTCACTCCTCGGCAACGGCGCCAAAAAAGAGTCTTGATGACCCACAAGTATAGGGGATCTATCGTAGTCCTTTCGATAAGTAAGAGTGTCGAACCCAACGAGGAGCAGAAGGAAATGATAAGCAGTTTTCAGTAAGGTATTCTCTGCAAGCACTGAAATTATCGGTAACATATAGTTTTGTGATAAGGTAATTGGTAACGGGTAACAAGTAATAAAAGTAAATAAGGTGCAGCAAGATGGCCCAATCCTTTTTGTAGCAAAGGACATGCCTGGACAAACTCTTATATAAAGGAAAGCGCTCCCGAGGACACATGGGAATTATCGTCAAGCTAGTTTTCATCACGCTCATATGATTCGCGTTCGGTACTTTGATAATTCGATATGTGGGTGGACCGGTGCTTGGGTACTTCCCTTACTTGGACAAGCATCCCACTTATGATTAACCCCTCTTGCAAGCATCCACAACTACAAAAGAAGTATTAAGGTAAACCTAACTATAGCATGAAACATATGGATCCAAATCAGCCCCTTACAAAGCAACACATAAACTAGGTTTTAAACTTCTATCACTCTAGCAACCCATCATCTACTTATTACTTCCCAATGCCTTCCCCTAGGCCCAAACAATGGTGAAGTGTCATGTAGTCGACGTTCGCATGACACCACTAGAGGAAAGACAACATACATCTCATCAAAATATCGAACGAATACCAAATTCACATGACTACTTATAGCAAGACTTCTCCCATGTCTCAGGAACAAACGTAACTACTCACAAATCATATTCATGTTCATAATCAGAGGGGTATTAATATGCATAAAGGATATGAACATATGATCTTCCACCAAGTAAACCAACTAGCATCAACTACAAGGAGTAATCAACACTACTAGCAACCCACAGGTACCAATCCGAGGTTTTGGGACAAAGATTGGATACAAGAGATGAACTAGGGTTTGATATGAGATGGTGTTGGTGAAGATGATGATGGAGATTGACTCCCTCCCGATGAGAGGATCGATGGTGATGATTTCCCCCTCCCGGAGGGATGCTTCCCCGGTAGAACAGCTCCGTCGGAGCCCTAGAGTGGTTCCGCCAAGGTTCCGCCTCGTGGCGGCGGAGTTTCGTCCCGAGAGCTTTCTTATGATTTTTTCCCTAGGGAAAATACTTCATATAGCCAAAGATGGGCACCGGAGGCCTGCCAGGGGCCCACGAGATAGGGGGGCGCGCCCCCACCCTCGTGGATGGTGGGTGGCCCCCCTCTGGTGCTTCCTTCACACAATATTTTTTATATATTCTAAAAATGACTCCCATGGAGTTTTAGGACTTTTGGAGTTGTGCGGAATAGGTCTCTAATATTTGCTCCTTTTCCAGCCCAGAATTCCAGCTGCCGGCATTCTCCTTCGTGTAAACCTTGTAAAATAAGAGAGAATAGGCATAAGTATTATGACATAATGTGTAATAACAGCCCATAATGCAATAAATATCGATATAAAAGCATGATGCAAAATGGACGTATCAGTCATCAATTACCAAAACCAAACATGGGAGCACCATGCTCTTCACCAATGCGTATAAAGCCCGAGCACACCCCCACGTCACCCAACTGTAGTCAGATGGTGTGTGTTGCGATGTTTGCCCGACCTTTCAATGAGGCCGACCTAGAAGTTAAGTGTATTATTTGAAACATAAAATGGCAAGAAAAAGTTTCCCATGAGAGAAAATAATCATTTTTGTATTGCGTTTGTATTTACCAACGACAAAAGCCCATATCATTCTTTCACCGGCCAAAGCAACCCAATAGTCGGGGTCCATAGAAAGGCCAGGCACAATTCCCATGGCACACGACTCGGGGTAGATGGTGTGGTTTGGATGCCTGTCCGGTCTTTCAAGGCCGTGGTCTGACTGGATGTCGCGTCTAGGACTTCCAGCCAAATAATCCATGCATTTGCCCTGACAATTAATCATTGCACATAGCTTTCTTTGGTGATTTGTTTGATAGATAACCCATTGCGACCGCTATCCAAAGAAATAAAGAGTTGATCTATAGAGTCCCAAAAAGAAGCTTTCGTTAGTGCTACGGTAGTCGATTGAATCTATAGGCCAGACCTCGATCTTCTTTCTCAACTTGAGCTTCGACTCCATATGCGCTAACCCCACAATGACCATATATATTAGGGCCCATTTGACCATTGTTGATAAGTGTGTTCCTCGCCACCGTGGGACCTGGCCATTTGGCATCTCTAAGGGTCTTTGCCTGGTAAGCTAGTTGGCTGACCCTAGCCGGGCTTGTGTGTGGGTGTTGGGCACATTATTTGCGTTCCTGTACTCAGGGTATGCGCTTTCGTCCGGGTACCCTAACTGTGTTGGCATGTGCGCGCGGGCATGTGCATGCATCTAGGTACGCTCTGCTATGTCAGTTTGTGATGGACTCTTTACGTGTGTGGCATGGAGCCAATGTCGCAATTGACCAATGCAACTACTTGAGGGGTGATAACGATGTTGGAAGGAGATGGCGATGCTACAAATGAGTCGTTGGAGATGTTACAAGGTGTTCGTGACCGACACCACATGTCATTCTTGGTGCTGCTGGAAATGACAATCACTTGGTGTTACGAACAAAGGCCACACATTTTGTGCTGCAATGGGGGTCGCCAGTTGTGCTGCAAGGGCGCCGACGACACTTGGCCATTGTTGCAAGTGGGTTGCCACCGATGCTTCACGTTCTGTTGCAAGGGGGTCATGGGCGAGCTAGGGAGACGAGGTGTGAGGGGAGATGAGGGATGGCCAGGTGCACGAGGTCATTGCAATGAAGCGATCCAACAATTATAGGAGGCAGATCGGACGGCTGGCAAGCCAACTGACCGTGCGCACGGATCAGTCGGTTGATGCCTAGCATTGGCCCTCTAGTTTTCTACTAAAATTGCTCTTTCCTGAGTGGGGCCGCTAATATCGGGAGCGGGATTGACAGCCGGTTGGGAGTGGGTCAATGATAGGAGAAAAGTAAAGCGAGACAACAATTCTTTGTGGGAACACTTACCCCTTTGCTTCCTCTCGTGACTGCCTAGTCGATTAGGATTTCTCCGCCTCTCGTCGGCGCCGCTGCCGCTCCGCCTCGTTTGCGGTGGGCTTAGGGCCATGGAGGCACGGTGGACTTTGACTGATTGTGACGGAAGGGTTTCTGCTTCATTTTTAGGTGTTTATTTAAGGACGATTAGTTTTTGCGTCTTATTCAGGGGGCAAGGCGGTGGTTGCTTCTTGAAGAATAAATAAGTTTCTTCTCGTCTATCACCCGCCTCAACGGTGCATCTAGCGTCAGTGGCGGAGCCAGCTCCCGGCTACCCGGGGCAGCTGCCCGGGCTCTGCCACTGACTCTTGCTTAAATGATAGCAGTAAATGTACGGCTAAGCATCATTTATAAGGGCAACCAAGTCATAAACTAGAGCGTAGTGTATTTTGCCCCGGCTCCCTGGTTGAGCTGGCTCCGCTACTGTCTAGCGTTATCGAAGGGCATGTGGAGGCGTGTCTTCCGTGGATTTTTTGTGATGTTCAATCAATGTGGTTTTCGGCGGATCACCGTGGATTCAGTATCCGTTCGTGTGTACATAGTTTGGATCATTTCGATCTACACTTCCCTTTATCGGTGGTGGTTGTTGTGCTAATGTGCTGGTCCTGTGAGACTTTAGCACTATGACTTTTCTATTGTCTTCTACGATAAGTTTTGCCTGGCCGTGATGATAGAGGGATGATGACGGCGCGACGCCGCGTCTTTGGCTCACTCGAAGGGAAAAAATGAAATCGGCTAACGTAGCGTTTTTCAGAATTTGGGCTGACGCAGCAGCTGCAAAGAATCACTGCCCTGAATTCTCAAAAAAAAAACACTGCCTGTGTAGAAAGAAAAATGGACCGGTTGTTATTCTGAATTCCTGATCTGCTACGCGAAAACAGGATTGTTCACTGCAATCTGCTCCTCTTGAAGTCTGGGAGCGTGAGAGACACCGTCCGGGGCTGGAACCCGACGGACGCGAGCCTCGGCGAGAGTATCATCCCCGGGCTGGGGCGCGGCGAGGGCACCGGGTCCCTCTTCCTCGACGGCGAGCCGGCGAGCCTGGGCGAGAGGTTGACGTGCTCGAGGGCCCTGGACTGGAGGTCCTGCGGGTAGTCGCGCACGCACCGGATGCGTGGACCGGTGCCCGTCGACCACCGGCACGTCTGATGGTTCTTGCTACGATCGACACTTGCAGGCGGCCGCTGCTCTGAGATATTATTGGCCTCTTCTTCTTCTTCGGTGTCGGTGGTGTGGGAGTCCACCGGAGTGCCGGCATCTTCCTCAGCATCGCTCATGTCATCGTGGTCGGCCGATCCATGATATGCCTCGCCGGTGAGGACGCCGTCTATCTCAACTTCTGTCAGATCTTGAGCAGCGGCACCTGCTGCATCGTTATTCTCAACATGTTCAGGCTGAGCGTCAGAGTTGCTCAGCAACGGGTACTCGTCATGTTTGTCGACAGCAGATTTCTGAAACAAATCACGCGTCATTTGCAACAGTTCTGATGATTTACTTGCAGTTGTAATTCTTGTAAGGAAATTATCTATCTCGTGAATCGTGATATGGTTATGATCTGGTATTTACCTTGACATCGGTGAGGCTAACGTCGTTCTCCTGAAGGAAGCGAATGAAATCTCTGAAGTTGTCTTCCGTTGGAAGGTAGTGGCCACTGTATGGCCATATTGCCTGAAGAAATGGAGCACCGTCAGGTATTTTGAGAAGAAGAAAAAAAATGATATTATTTCTACATGAACATACCTTGAGAATTCCATCTTTGACCACCAATCGTCCAGCACATGTTATGGCTCCACCAGCTAGGAAGCTGGAATGCTGAAACGATCCTTTCTTCTTCTGCACATCGTCAATGCCAGAGCCGAAGAAAACGTCAGAACCAATGCAGCGAATTGTATCTTTGACTAGGAATTGCGTACATACGTGAACCGGTGTGTAGAGAACAAGAACATTTACCTGGCCAACATAGAATGCCTTTGTGGTGCTGAGGACAAAAATCCACTTGGAGTCATCCGAAGTGTGCACAAGAACCCCGGTTTGTTTGAACATAAGTTTGCCACCCTCAATAACAACTTCATAGTGTTGCCTCTCTTGCTATTGTTGAAAAGATGAAAAAAGAGGATTAGATGATGTTCTCAATTATTCGACACTTAGTGTTACTTTTCTGATGTGTTAGGTTGATGTACATACTGGTCCAAGGTACTTGACGCACTGCCCCTGAAGTTTACTCCTAGGGCAATTCTCAAGATTTATTTCTTTGCCCTCCCCAATGTCTAACCTGTAGATTATGTTAAACAGTTAGCATATTATTTGGTCTACTAGCTTCCCAAAATTTGCGCGAATTTAAAGCCTAGACAATAGGCATAATAAGCTCAGCTTACTCACCAATAGAAAAAGGGCTCCGTACTCTCACTCCTGGACCAGACATCATAATAGATATGCAAATTGTGCCCATATCGATGCCTAGGGTCAATCTGTCCGAAGGCATAAAATGGCAGCATTAGTAATTAACAATCTGCAACAATCTCAGTAGACAGTAGGACACTGGTACCTACTGATCTTAGTTTAGTGCTAGAGTTAAGTAGCATGTGACTTACAGCTTCGAGCCAGTGCTGCAATGCCAGCTTCTGAGCCTTCCCGTTCTTAGATAACCCCTTGCCAACCTGAACCACCAAACAAAATCGCGTCATTCAACTGCAGGTTTGATGAAAATACAGGGCACCAGGAAGCCAGTTTGATGAATCAGTGAATGCTAGTCACCTTAGCCGCTCTTGTCCTTGCCCTCGCCCACCGCGACGCCGCCGTTTCGGGCTTTCCGCCGTTGAAGAACGATATCGAGCTGTGCTTCAGTGATGCAAAGTCCAGTGCTTTCCACCTGCGATAAGAGTCAAAACTTCTATAACTTCTGAATGTTAAACTAGCTGTTCTAATGCTCAAGAACCGAAGAAAAACTGATACATACCATAGCTCCTCTACGACGACTGCGCAGTCGGCGAGGTTTCTCCTGGTCCGGTAACTCTTGTAAACCTTTTGAAGTTTCACGGCTGCGGCATCAAGCTCACATTTGGGGCTGGATGAAACATTGGGGCTCAATGCGTCAGAGTTGCGTCGGTCTTGGTTGCCATTTACCATGCTCTGTTTGCTCTTATTCTGAACTGAACCTGTGGATTCCTCTCCTCCTCGCCACTGTTTGAAACTCACAGAGTGCATCAGTGTGGCCTTGGAGAAGAGATGTTCTTGGCCTTGTGATTTCAGTGTCATGTTCTTCTTCTGTTCATCCCAAGGAGCTGGGATTTTGTTAACCATGTCGAATTTGTGTGTCCTCGGACTGGAGATCTCTGTGCCAAGAACTTCAGACCACGTGCGACGATACAATCCCATAAACTGAACCTTCTCCTGAAAGTTTGGGAGAATCTGAATTAATTTCATGTGAAGCAGTGATTTTGAGCAACTTGGAAGAGAATTGAAAAGAAGAAATCTGCTCTTGTGACATGGTCAACGGTCAGACAAGAATAAAGCACTAACAACAAGCAGCCGGCTGAAATGACCCCGGACTTTCAGGAACTCCACAGCAGCTCTAACAAGATGAGTGCATAAGTGCATTTGTGACCTAAACGAACTGAGACCAATATCTGAGCTCTAGAATCCATCTTTAGAACAAAACCGGCTGGATTTCAAATGTCAAAACACCCATAGAACTCAAGAGTCAAAATAAACATTCCTGCCACGGAGCCTCATGTTGGACCGATTCCAGTCCCCAGCAAGAAAGAACACAGACCAAGAACAGGACTGGGTCAACTTCTAAGCAATCAAAGCAAGAACTCCATGATCCTCACCTGGTGGTCTCGGAACAGCAACCCAAGAAGTGGAGTCTTCCCCGGAGGCGACAGGAATCGCAGAAGGTGTCGAGAGGTGAGAGAAATCTTATGTGAGACGGCTGTGGTGGCTGTCGATGAACACCTCAGGGGAGGTTACGCTCCCTCTTATATGTATGTACCGAAACCTTGGACTGGCTCCGGAGACGTCAATTTTGTTCTTGAAGGGACCATGGCTGGGTAATTTTGTTGCCCAAGGAAGCTAAGACTGCGGTCACTGCTGAAGTATGCAGAAGAGGCTGCTGGCTTTCAACCACCTGGACGTTCTTTCAGCTTACACCTTGCCACACGTCTCTTTTCCAAACAGGTCCTGAGCGGTCAAGCTTTTCTTGGGTTGGTCGTGTGTGTCAGTGTGTGTGGGGTTGGGTTGGGGCGGGGTATGTCTTCCTGAAGGCACTACGTTGTCGAAACTAATTTTCTTATTTGTGTTTCTTAAAAAAAAAACTTATTTTGTAAAACTTTCACCTGGTTTTGTAAGATATTTTTGACAAAATAATACACTTATACCTTGACAAAGACGACACATTCTATGGCACGATCACCCTTCATACAGTCGTAGGTCTTCATAGCCCTAACCGCAGAAAAGAAAAAGGTCTTCATAGCCCTACGGAACCTTGACAACTTAGCTTTGTAACCCCTGTCATGAGAAGATTGAAACAAATATGAAAATAGGGATATCTGTTTATAAACGTGTTATGTTTTCTTATGGAAAAGGCCCATGTTTCAACCGCTGGATATAAATTAGGATCCTTATGCTCACGTGTCGAATGAAAGAAGTGGTGATATTAAACATTAAGATAGCGTAGGTCCAGTTTGTGATTATGTTAAATTATATATATATATATGTGTGTGTGTGTGTGTGTGTGTGTGTGTGTGTGTGTGTGTGTGTGTGATTGTCCTGAAAACAAATATAATTGAGCTTACTCGCAAGAAAACCATACAATTAGATACCTCTATTATATACATCGCAAAAAGACACATCAATTCTTTACTTTGTTATCCATGATATAACTTTAACTTTTAGCTTCTAACACTTGGACTAGAAACATACAGCCCATTAGTCAAATGTGCTAGTGTCCTAATGGGCTGACACTTCATCCCAAGGAGCTCTGATATGATCTAAAACACAATACATATGCAGGCATTCATGTATATGTGCATACCCTCATTCCTATGAACACACATGTAGATTATACCCTTGTGAGCACCTCCGAGATATTGTGCCGGCATATCATTTTGAGATTGACGAAGTCACCAACGTTGCATCGTAGTATGGGAACGTTTCATCTCATTGACCTTGTAGTCGACGGGAACATCTCCTCCTATTGAACGCGCATCGCTGAAAATCCTGAAATAAATCCAGGAATAATGCGAGTAACAGGACTTGAACCCTAGTGGTCTGGGAATGCCAGGGTCCTCCTAACCATCCAACCTCAGGTTGGTGCGCTGCATCTAGATGTTACAACAACCCAAAAATCACTATGTTCATTACTATCTTCTTAGGCAAGGGTACTTGTTTAGGTATTTCAAGCATGAATACTTCCTCCATCGTGGTTTATTAGCCCGCCTCATATTTTGTCTTAAATTTTGATCTTAAAATTAACTAATAAAAAATAAAGTATGTACTACAAAAGATATACCACAAGAAACTATTTTAAATACAAATTCAATGATATCTGTAGTACATATTATATATTTTATTTGCTACATTTATGATGAAATTTGCAAAAAAAACAAAGGGGTAAATAAACTCAGACAGAGAAAGTAAGTACTCCTATAATATTAGAATGTTTTGACTTTTGGCACAACACATTAATGTTAAAAACGTTTTTATATTATGAGGCAGAGGAAGTGTCAAAAATGTTTTATATTATGGGACGGAGAAAGTGTATCAGTAATCTCCGTCCTCCTTGAGCCTATTAGTTTCACCAAGTACCACCCTTGCGAATGCGAAGAAAAATTAAAGCCGCCTTATCCGTCCGGCCTTACAAATAGGAGCAGATGGTGGAGATGCACGTATCCGGACCAAGCAACCGCGGAGCTGGACCGGAAGCATTCAACACCAACAGACTCGGAGCGGCACGCGCAGCGTCATGCGTTCAAGCACCGGCACCAGGCCACCAACTGAAAGAGAGAATGGACTCCCACGTAGTGACGTAGGCAAGCAGATGAGAGTGCGAATGGATGAGGAAATAAAATAAATGGGCTGGTAGTTGGCTGGCAGCGCGTGGAGTGAAAGCAGCCGACGAACGGGTCCCGGCGTTTAGACTGGGGTAGTCAAGGCCTCTGATCCCCGACCTCCACGGCAACTTTTTCACGTTAAAAAAAATCCCACAACTATTATTATAACAATTCATAAAAAATACTTCCTCTGTAGACTAATATAAAAAAATATATATCACTACTTTAGTGATCTAAACGCTCTTATATTAGTTTACGGAGGGAGTAGATCACAAACATAACAAAAATCATATCAAGCTTCCTAGATCACCGACCGGTCTCTACCGTCATAACAAGGCGCCTACGCGTGGCTTCGCTGCTTCCCATTATCGATGGCTTTATGCATGTGCCTCTAAGGACCAGCGTCTTGAAGCCGCAGTTGTTGCCGTTGAAGCCTAGATTAAATCTGAAGCACTTGACACCAAATCTCACCATCAGGCACACATGACAAAAAACCCTAACATCGTTGCCTCTATGAGACTGTAGAAATCTAGGCCGAAGCTCTATCGACTCCGTCCAGGCGAACGAACTCGAGGGTGGAGGGGTCAAAGCGCGGAAGACAAACTCAAAGAAGATACGCCATCATCCCTCTAAGCGTTGCACCTGTAAGGATTAAAAAAAAACCTAGCCTAAACTACCGGGCGCAACGGAGGCACTGAGATACCCGTCCCTGCACTACTACAAAATACTCCCTCCGTTCCTACATATAAGTATTTTTAGAGATTCTTATATGAACTACATATGAAGCAAAATAAGTGAATCTACACTCTAAATTATGTCTATATACATCTATATGTAGTTCATATTAAAATATATAAAAGGCTTATATTTAAGAATGGAGGGAGTACCTTATAGGTAGATGCCTAGCAGTAGTGATGGGTAAGTGCCCCACACCACAGTTAGGTAGCGGTAGCGGGGGTCGGATCCCAACGCTACAGGTACATCGTAGTAGTAGCGCGGGTGGGCACAACCCACGCTGCTGATAAGTGGGCCCAACGGTACCCCCAGGTCGAGCCATAGTAGCAGCGCGGGCCATAAGCCCCACGCGGTCATATGACCCGCATTGCCACTACCCATACAACGAGGCTGGTGGGCCCCATTTAGCAGCAGCGTCGGTCATAAGGCTCGCGCTACAGCTACTGCGTAGTAGTAGCACTGACTCTTTCCTGTGTTGTTGCTAAGCTCGCATGCCAAAATATCTACCACCTTTTCCCTCCCCCTTCCTTCTCTTTCCTCTTCCACTCGATTTCTTCCTTCTTCCTTCAATTCTCCCCCTCCCCCTCTCTCTCCTTTGTCCCTCCACCATCTCCATTAATGCCCCCTTCCTCACTTTCTCTCCCTTCTTCCATATGTCTCTTGCCCCCTCCACTCCTAGCCTTGTCTCACTAGCACTACTGCAGGATGGTCTAAACGCGACACTACGATTAGAGACCCTTCAACGAAACTGTGAGCGATGCCATAATTGCAAACGGTGGTGTAAAAAATTCATCAAAAAGGTGCAGAACGTTTGCGATGACAGATGCATCAAACACGATTTAGATTTTAGTTGCGTGTGCGATGCAGGGCATATGGTTCAGTTCAATTAACTGCTTGGGATGAGGAGGAACAAAAGAAACGGGCAACCGGGTGAAGGCGTGTGTGATATGTAGCATACGATTCACTAGGATGAACCATGTGTGATTAGGCAACATAATGGAAACGGTTCAACTGAACAAGATGTGTGTGATACGCGGCAAACAGGTTCGTAATCAGAAATATGTGTGAAGACCAATAATAACACAGACGATTGCTGCTAATAAGCCGTGTGATTTGCTCTGTCTACAGTAGAATAACACACACACACACACATATATATAATCCAATTACATAATTAACTATACAGATCATTCGCACACACCTCAATAAACAATTGCATGCATTCTAAAGTAGGAGAAACGATCGTCTAGTCATCTACTTCTTGTGACGCTCCTGCCACTGCTATGTGGCTCGATCCCTCGTCTGGGTCAGGAAGAGGACAGTTCCTCATGTCAATGATCCACCTATACATCTTGTAGCTTGTGTATGCGTCCATGGCCGCGTACTTGACATGTCGTTCATCCAGTCTCTTATGCCACACATTGTGCCAGGCGTTCCTATCCTTATTGCTTTCATTCTTCATCTTCATGTAGTAGGGGTCGATGATGGCCGAGGCGAGGTCAACCAGGGAGTTCAGTTTGTTTTTGCCGCTGCCCCAGACCTTGTAGTCGCGCTGGATGTTGACAAGATTCGGGCATTTCAAGCCTGAAACTTTGAGCGCTTTTAGATCGTTGGTGGTGTCCACCGCAGTGAAACTGTAGTCGAAGATGTTGATAAACCTGAAGAAATGCTCGCAGGCGTTGTGGCCAGGTGGTAGTGGTAGACGACGACGTCATGTCGCACGCACAACTGGGTGATGGCAAACTTTTGATCATGCCCGGCACGACCCATGGTGTACTCAAGGTTGAAACCGACCACTTGGTACTTGTCCTTGGCAAGGAACTGCTCCATAGTTTGGATGGAGCTCTCCACCGAGACCGGATCGTTCGTGTACACCACCGAGAGAGCCTTCCCCCTCACGTGCATGTCCACGACGTGTTGCGTGGTGAACTGCTCATCGTTGTCGTCGTCGGCCGCTGGGAGCGCCATTGGAGCCACGGGGAGCGCCATTGGAACCGCCGGATGTCCTCTTTGTATGTGTCCTCGTGGGTATGCTTATTGTGTCGTATGAGATGGGAGATGAAGGTAAATGGCTGCAGGAATAAAAGGTGGTCGGGCGGCATGGATTCTCGGCGCGTCCGCATGACAGTTTTTGTAGCGGGTAACTGCATCGTCGCGCCGCGCCCGGCGCAACCGCATGCACATGAATGTGCGTGATCGTGCACCGATCACAAACACTAGCAGCGCGCGTGGAGGGACGAGGGCAGAGCACCCGGAGGGACGCGAGAGCAGAGCGCGCGCGGCGGGACGCGAGCAGAGCGCGCCGCGGCCGCCTAAATCACAAGCAACCACACGCATAGAGCAGTTGAAACACACAGGAAATGGTCGCCTACAAGTTGGCCGACAGTTGCGTCGCTACGTAGAGAGCGGCCGTGTGCTACCACCTCCGTCTAGTCTATAGTCCCCTTTATATTATGTGCCGTACTTTGCCTTTAAATTTAACCAACAAAATGTTAATGCATGCTACAAAAATTATATAATTGGAAACTATGTTCAAATACGAGTCCAATTATATAATCTTTGGCGACATGCATTTGTATTTTATTAGTTAAATCATACTTATAAACCAGGACGGGGGTATAGTAGGTAATTAAATCACAAACTTTTTTTATTAACCGTATATGTATGTGGCCTTTCGTCCTTCTCTCGCACGTCTTGTCGCCCCGCTGTCGCAGACAGCTTACAGCGCAAGCTTGCGCAGCGCGCGGGGGCGTTCTTTTCGCCAAACGGTGGCGCCAATGAATCATCGGTGAGCCTGTTCCCACGCAAACTCGCAGGTCCCCGCGCAAGCTTCCCGCCCAACTCGGTGAAATCCCCCAAAATCCCAATGCTTACCAGCCTGCTATAAAAATCCTGTAGGATCGAAAGTAAGTCTAGAGGGGATGGTTAGACAACTTGACCAAATAAAGATCTAGCCTTTTCTCAATTTTAAGTCTTGGCATATTTTAGCAACTTAGCACTAGTCAAGCAATCAACCTACACATGCAATTCTAAGAGTATAGCAGCGGAATGTAAAACATTGCACATGAAGGTAAAGAGAGGAGTTTGGAGGGAGCAAACGCAATGTAGACACGGAGATTTTTGGCGTGGTTCCGATAGGTGGTGCTATCGTACATCCACGTCGATGGTGACTTCAACCCACGAAGGGTAACGGTTGCACGAGTCCACGGAGGGATCCACCCACGAAGGGTTCACGAAGAAGCAACCTTGTCTATCCCATCATGGCACGCCCACGAAGGACTTGCCTCACTAGGGTAGATCTTCACGAAGTAGGCGATCTCCTTGCCCGTACAAACTTCTTGGTTCAACTCCACAATCTTGACGGAGTCTCCCAAGTGACACCTAACCAATCTAGGAGACACCACTCTCCAAAAGGTAATAGATGGTGTGTTGATGATGAACTCCTTGCTCTTGTGCTTCAAATGATATTATCCCCAACACTCAATTCTCTCTCATAGATTTGTATTTGGTGGGAAGATGATTTGAGTGGAAAGAAACTTGGAGAGGGCCAGAGATCAAGATTCATATGATTGGAATGGAATATCTTGACCTCAACTTATGAGTAGGTGGTTCTCTCTTAGAAAATGTATGATGAAAGTGTAGGCATGTTCTGATGGCTCTCTCCACAAATGAAGAGTGGGTGGAGGGGTATTTATAGCCTCCACATAAAATCTAACCGTTATACACAAATCACCAAATTCGGTGGGACCGAATAATGAAACTCGGTTGGACCGATTTAGTTCAAAAATGCGAACGTTAGGATTTTCGGTGGGATCGACATGTCAATTCGGTGAGACCGATTTCATTAGGGTTAGGGCATAACATAATCTCGGTGAGACCAATTACACAAACTCGGTGAGACCGACTTTGGTAATAAGCTAACGAGAGAGTTGGTCAGGCAATCTCGGTGGGACCGATTCGCTCATCTTGATGAGACCGAAATGTTACGAAGGGGAAAACGAGAGTTTGCATTGCGAACTCGGTGGGACCGATCACTCATTTCAGTTGGACCGAAACGTTACGAAGGGAAACAGAGAGTTTGTAATCCCATCTCCGTGAGACCGAGATCCCTACCGAAAAGACTAGGGTTTTGTGGCAGTGGCTATGTCAACTAAACTTGGTGGCGCCGGATAGAAAGTTTCGGTGGGGCCGAGTTTGACTTTTGGTTTGGGACATATGTGGATATGAGAAAGTGGTTGAGGGTTTTGGAGCATATCACTAAGCATTTTGAGCAAGTAACTGCTACCTCTTGAGCACTGC
Organism: Triticum urartu; assembly: GCF_003073215.2. Classification (NCBI taxonomy): domain Eukaryota; kingdom Viridiplantae; phylum Streptophyta; class Magnoliopsida; order Poales; family Poaceae; genus Triticum; species Triticum urartu. The sequence goes on from NC_053022.1 coordinate 120,300,945, forward strand.
ATTGGTTTTCCCTTGAAGAGGAAAGGGTGATGCAACAAAGTAGTGTAAGTATTTCCCTCAGTTTTTGAGAACCAAGGTATCAATCCAGTAGGAGACTACACGCAAGTCCCTCGTACCTACACAAACAAATAAGAACCTCGCAACCAACGCGATAAAGGGGTTGTCAATCCCTTCATGGTCACTTACGAGAATGAGATCTGATAGTAATAATAATAAGATAAATATTTTTGGTATTTTTTTTATGATATAGATTGAAAGTAAAGATTGCAAAATAAAATAGATTGGAAACTTATATGATAAAAGATAGACCCGGGGGCCATAGGTTTCACTAGTGGCTTCTCTCAAGATAGCATAAGTATTACGGTGGGTGAACAAATTACTGTCGAGCAATTGATAGAAAAGTGCATAATTGTGAGAATATCTATGCATGATAATGTATATAGGCATCACGTCTGCGACAAGTAGACCAAAATGATTCTGCATCTACTACTATTACTCCACACATCAACCGCTATCTAGCATGCATCTAGAGTATTAAGTTCATAAGAACAGAGTAACGCATTAGGCAAGATGACATGATGTAGAGGGATAAACTCAAGCAATATGATATAAACCCCATCTTTTTATCCTTGATGGCAACAATACAATACGTGCCTTGGTGCCCCTGCTGTCACTGGGAAAGGACATCGCAAGATTGAACCCAAAGCTAAGCGCTTCTCCCATTGCAAGAAAGATCAATCTAGTAGGCCAAACCAAACTGATAATTCGAAGAGACTTGCAAAGATAACCAATCATACATAAAAGATTTCAGAGAAGAATCAAATATTGTTCATAGATAAGCTTGATCATAAACCCACAATTCATCGGATCTCGACAAACACACCGCAAAAAAAGTTACATCAAATAGATCTCCAAGAAGATCGAGGAGAACATTGTATTGAGATCCAAAGAGAGAGAAGAAGCCATCTAGCTAATAACTATGGACCCGAAGGTCTGTGGTAAACTACTCACACATCATCGGAGAGGCTATGGTGTTGATGTAGAAGCCCTCCGTGATCGATTCCCCCTCCGGCGGAGCTCCGAAAAAGGCCCCAAGATGGGATCTCTTGGGTACAGAAGGTTGCGGCGGTGGAAATAGGGTTTCGTGGTGCTCCTGGATGTTTTCGGGGTATATGGATATATATAGGACGAAGAAGTGGGTCGGTGGAGCTACGAGGGGCCCATGAGGATTGGGGGCGCGCCCAGGGGGGCAGGCGTGCCTCCCTGCCTCGTGGCCTCCTCGTTGATTTCTTGGCGTCTACTCCAAGTCCCCCGGGTCACGTTTGTTCCAAAAATAACTCTCTCGAAGGTTTCATTCCGTTTGATATTCCTTTTCTGCGAAACACTGAAATAGGCAAAAAAACAGCAATTTGCACTGGGCATTGGGTTAGTAGGTTAGTCCCAAAAATAATATAAAAGTGTATAAATAAGCCCGTTAACATCCAAAATAGATAATATAATAGCATGGAACAATCAAAAATTATAGATACGTTGGAGACGTATCAGTAACCCATTAAGCAACACCTCATCCCCTTTTAATAGTATTGGCTTTTTCTATGGACTCAATGTGAACTTGGATCACTAAAAGGTAAAATGTAGAGTCTTGAGCTTTAGAGCTTGAGCCAATCTTTTGTCCTTAGCATTTTGAGGGGTCCAGCTTTCCTGAAATATTTATCTTGAAATAGTATTAACTCAATGAGCTATATGTTGTTAGGAATTACCAAAACCACCCAGGGATAGTTGCACTTTCAAACCCTCATGGCCGGCGAGTCCTGCGTCGCATTTTCCCCTCCCTCCCTATAGCTTATCTCGTTTGCTTCTCCCACAATCGCCAATAGCACCGGTCCGTCGTCGTCACTCAGCCACTCCACTGTCATTAGAGGACAGCTCCAGCTGGGAGGCTACACCGTGGCGACGGCGCAGTCTGATAACCCACAAGTATAGGGGATCGCAATAGTTTTCGAGGGTAGAGTATTCAACCCAAATTTATTGATTCGACACAAGGGGATCCAAAGAATATTCTCAAGTATTAGCAGCTGAGTTGTCAATTCAACCACATCTGGAAACTTAGTATCTACAGCAAAGTGTTTAGTAGCAAAGTAATATGATAGTAGTGGTAACGATAGTAAAAGGTAATGATAGCAAAAGTAATGTTTTTGGTATTTTGTAGTGATGATAGCAATAGCAATGGAAAAGTAAATAAGCGAAGAACAATATATGGAAAGCTCGTAGGCAATGGATCGGTGATGGAGAATTATGGCGGATGTGGTTCATCATGTAACAATCATAACCTAGGGTGACACAGAACTAGCTCCAGTTCATCAATGTAATGTAGGCATGTATTCCGAATATAGTCATACGTGCTTATGTAAAATAACTTGCATGACATCTTTTGTCCTACCCTCCCGTGGTAGCGGGGTCCTTATGCAAACTAAGGGATATTAAGGCCTCCTTTTAATAGAGTACTGGAACAAAGCATTAACACATAGTGAATACATGAACTCCTCAAACTACGGTCATCACCGGTAAGTATCCCGATTATTGTCACTTCGGGGTTAACGGATCATAACACATAATAGGTGACTATAGACTTGCAAGATAGGATCAAGAACTCTCATATATTGATGAAAACATAATAGGTTCAGATCTGAAATCATGGCACTCGGACCCTAGTGACAAGCATTAAGCATAGCAAAGTCATAGCAACATCAATATCAGAACATAGTGGATACTAGGGATCAAACCCTAACAAAACTAACTCGATTACATGATAGATCCCATCCAACCCATCACCGTCCAGCAAGCCTACGATGGAATTACTCACGCACGGTGGTGAGCATCATGAAATTGGTGATGGAGGATGGTTGATGATGACGATGGCGACGGATTCCCCTCTCTGGAGCCCCAAACGGACTCCAGATCAGCCCTCCCGAGAGGTTTTAGGGCTTGGCGGCGGCTCCGTATCGTAAAACGCGATGAATTCTTCTCTCTGATTTTTTTCTCCCCGAAACCAAATATATAGAGTTGGAGTTGAGGTCGGAGGAGCTCCAGGGGGGCACGAGGTAGGGGGCGTGCCCTAGGGGGGAAGGCGCGCCCCCACCCTCGTGGACAGGTGGTGGGCCCCTGGCCTTTATCTTTTGCAAGGATTTTTTATATTTTCCAAAAAGTTGTTGCGTGAAGTTTCAGGTCATTCCGAGAACTTTTGTTTCTGCACATAAATAACACCATGGTAATTCTGCTGAAAACAGCGTCAGTCCGGGTTAGTTCCATTCAAATCATGCAAGTTAGAGTCCAAAACAAGGGCAAAAGTGTTTGGAAAAGTAGATATGACGGAGACGTATCAACTCCCCCAAGCTTAAACCCTTGCTTGTCCTCAAGCAATTCAGTTGATAAACTGAAAGTGATAAAGAAAAACTTTTACAAACTCTGTTTGCTCTTGTTGTTGTAAATATGTAAAGTCAGCATTCAAGTTTTCAGCAAAGATTATAACTAACCACATTCACAATAACGCTTAGGTCTCAACTTTACTCATATCAATGGCATAATCAACTAGCGAGCAATAATAATAAATCTCGGATGACAACACTTTCTCAAAACAATCATAATATGATATAACAAGATGGTATCTTTCTAGCCCTTTCTAAGACCGCAAAACATAAATGCAGAGCACCTTTAAAGATCAAGGACCGACTAGACATTGTAATTCATGGTAAAAGAGATCCAGTCAAGTCATACGCAATGTAAACTAACAGTAATGAATGCAAATGACAACGGTGCTCTCCAACTAATGCTTTGTAATAAGAAGATGATGAGTCAGCATCAAAGTAAATAGATAGGCCCTTCGCAGAGGGAAGCAGGGATTTGTAGAGGTGCCAGAGCTCGGTTTTGAAATAGAGATGAATAATATTTTGAGCGGTATACTTTCATTGTCAACATAACAACCAAGAGATGGCAATATCTTCCATGCTACACACATTATAGGCGGTCCCCAAACAGAATGGTAAAGTTTATACTCCCCCTTCCACTAACAAGCATCAATCCATGGCTTGCTCGAAACAACGAGTGCCTCCAACTAACAAGAGTCCCAGGGGAGTTTTGTTTGCAATTATTTTGATTTAGTTTGCATAAAGCATGGGACTGGCCATCCCGGTGACCAGCCACTTTCTTGTGAGTGAGGAGCGGAGTCCACTCCTCTTGAGAATAACCCGCCTAACATGGAAGATACGGACAACCCTAGTTGATACATGAGCTATTCGAGCATACAAAACAGGATATTTATTTAAAGTTTTAGAGTTTGGCACATACAAATTTACTTGGAACGGCAGGTACATACCGTATGTAGGTAGGTATGGTGGACTCATATGGAATAACTTTGGGGTTTATGGAGTTGGATGCACAAGCAGTATTCCCACTTAGTATAGGTGAAGGCTAGCAAAAGACTAGGAAGCGACCGGCTAGAGAGCGACAACAGTCATGAACATGCATTAAAATTAATCAACACTGAATGCAAGCGTGAGTAGGATATAATCCACCATGAACATAAATATCATGAAGGCTATGTTGATTTTGTTTCAACTACTTGCGTGAACATGCGCCAAGTCAAGTCACTTAAATCATTCCGAGGAGGATACCACCCTATCATACCACATCACAACCATTTTAATAGCATGTTGGCACGCAAGGTAAACCATTATAAACTCCTAGCTAATAAAGCATGGCATAAGAACTATGATCTCTAGTTGTCATTGCAAACATGTTTATTCATAATAGGTTGAATCAGGAACGATGAACTAATCATATTTACAAAAACAAAAGAGGTCGAGTTCATACCAGCTTTTCTCATCTCAATAAGTTCATCATATAATCATCATTATTGCATTTCACTTGCATGACCGAATGATGTGGATAATAATAATAGTGCATGTGCATTGGACTAAGCTGGAATCTGCAAGCATTCAATAAACAGGAGAAGACAAGGCAATATGGGCTCTTTTGTCAGATCAACAATAATGCATGTAAGATCCACTTCAACAATTTAATTATGGTCTTCTCCTATCGACCCACAAAGAGAAGAAAATAAATAAAATTATTTACACGGGAGAGCTCCCAACAAGTAAAATAAGAACAGGAAATATTTTTGGGTTTTCTTTTTAATTACTACCACAAGCATGGAAAGTAAACTAATTAAAAACTACAACTAATTTTTTTGATTTTTTTTCTTAAGGTTTATCAAACACACAAGAAGAAAGCATAAAAAGGAAAATAAACTAGCATGGATGATACAATGAAAAAGTATGAGCACCGACATCTAGCAATGAGTGTGTGAACATAAATGTAATGTCGGTGAGAAATACGTACTCCCCCAAGCTTAGGCTTTTGGCCGAAGTTGGTCTATGGCCACGGCTGGCCTGGCGGATATCCATAATAGTAGTTGGGGTCGTACTGCGAAGAAGAAGACTCCGATTGCCACTGGTTGGCAATCATCTCCGGATCCCACTGGTAGTTAGACTGTCGTGGAGGATCAACTTGTGGTTCCAGCTCTGGCTCTGTGGCTGATGTAGGGTTCCGATATGCGTGAATAGCCTCTAATTGGACAAGGTATTGGCATGCAGATAAATCAAACAAGGAAGGAGCAGGCAGGGTAATAGTCTCAGGGTGATGTTTATCAAAGAACAATTTGTATTTAAGCTCTCCTTCCCTATTCTTAACAATAAAATCATGTGCCACCATACTCTTATAATCTAAATAAACACGAGGCAACACTTTTTCTTCCTTCTCATAATGCCTAATAGGTATATTAAAATGTGCAGCTAGGCGTGAAGCATAGATGCCTCCAAAGATGGGGCCCTTTGTATGTTCAGACTTAAACGTTTAGCAATAATTCCGCCCATACTAACAGAGTTATCACTGAATAAACCGTGGAGCAAAATAATAATATCAGGAACACTAAGGTTTCCATAGTTTCTGCGACCAATTAAGCAACGACTATCAAATAATGCAAAATAGCACAAAACAGGAAAATGTATGCTAGTTATTCGTGCATCGGAAACCTTCCTCGTTTCCCCTACAGTGATGATATCAATAAACCCATCCACATCGCTGCGATGTGGTTCCTCTGTCGTGCCCTCAAAAGGGACCAAACAAACCCGATGAAAACCATAAAGTGACATCTCCTTATGCTCATCATATAAATAAAACTCCACCGTAGGTGGTGAGCTCCTAGAATGGAAATGAAAGTTTTGCACAAAGATATTTGTGAGTAAGAGATACTGATCGCGTTGGTCGTGGAGGAAAGCGGTGAGGCCTGCATTCTTAGCCAATTCATAAAAATCTTCATAAATCCCGGCTGCTCTTAAGAAATCATCGGAAGGCCATTCACACGACCGAACCTCCGCGGTGCGAGGCAGATTATACTTGGGCTTCTGTGCCTTTTCCTTCGAGCTTCGGCTCGATGAACCCCTCAAAAGTCTCTTCATTATTTTCTAAATAATTCCGAAATTTTTAGCAACTTCAAAATAAAAGTAAACCAAACTCAATAATATTGATAGCAACTACTCCTACAAGTGCCTAGTGCCTATATCATGCATTAAAACTACTTTTGACCATCTAAATTTGACATGCAAGCTCAAGAACATGGTCACCTAAGCAGCATAAATTTGCAATGAATAAAGCACTAGAACAAAAACTAATTGGACCAATGGAGGAGTCACATACCAAGGAACAATCTTCCCAAGCAGTTTTGTGAGAGGTGCTTTGAGCAAGGAGATCGAAAATGGCAGCAAAACAAGCTTGGACTCGGGTATGAACTGGATATTCATGTTTGGAGGAGGAAGGAGTGTGTGGGTGAAAGGATAAGTGGAGGAAGGCCACCGTGGGCCCACAAGGCAGGGGGGCGTGCCCTCCACCCTCGTGGCCAGGTGGATGACCCCCCTGCTTTGTTCTTAGTGCCAAATATTCTCAAATATTTCAGGAAAAATCATATTTAAATTTCAGGGCATTTGGAGAACTTTTATTTCAGGGTATTTTTATATTGCATAGATAATCAGATAACAGACTGAAAAATACTATTTTTATTTTATTTAATATAAATAACAGAAAGTAAAAGGAGGGTACAGAAGGTTGTTGTAACACCCCGTATGTAACCTGCCATATTTGTATTCCAACTCTTGCCATTTTCGGCACTAAGTTATGTTATTCCTCGTTGTTGGGTTTCGTCTTCGTTTTGTTTTTGCCTTTGTCATGCATCTCATATCATGTCATCATGTGCATCGCATTTGCATACGTGTTCGTCTCATGCATCCGAGCATTTTCCTCGTTGTCCGTTTTGCATTCCGGCACTCCTATGTTATCCGGCGTCCCCTCAACTCCGGCCTTCTTCCTCCTCCCCGGCAAGTCCCGGCCACCGCGACGCAACTCCGGTGAGCTCGTGCCGTCGATCCTCCAAAACCGTGCCCGATCCAGATCCAGTGCTACAGTAACCCTAGGTTGACTCCATTTTCTGCCTAAGTCCCCAATATTTTTTAGCTATCTTCATCGCATCATATCTTTGCATCTGTAGCTCCGTTTTGGGCGTGTAGCATATCAAATTGTTCGTCTGGATGTGCACTTCATTTCATTCCATTGCACCATGTTCATTTGAGTTCATCTTGATGCCCTAAATGCTGTTGCAAGAGTGCTATGTAATGTTAGTTTCTGATTCTTAACAGATTATGGACATTTGTCATTTTTGCCATGTTTAATGTGTGCCTCCTATGAACTTGAGCCCTACATGTGTTTTGGGCTATGCCATGCCATCTTTACAGGGGTGTATGCCATGCCATCTTTACAGGGGTGTATGCCATGTATTTTTGTGATCATTGTGGTCACTAGCACAAGCATGCAAAGTAGCTCTCGTGTTGTTGCTGATTCCAGGGACTTAGAATTCTTCTAAGTCATTTTCCTGATGATATTTTTATGCCATGTATTCATGTTGCTACAGAGTGCTCCATGCCTCTTTTGAGCATGTTCAGTAAGGATGATTTTAAGATATTGTTATGTTCTATCCATCCAAGCTTTGTTTGCAATTATGAAGTACCCTAGCATGACTCAATCTTGCTCTACTTTTGTTATAAAATGTTCCTGGCAGATTGTTTACGTGTTAATCAATTTTGCCGAGGTTGTTGTAGTTGATCCATGCATGCTATGAGAGTGTTCTTGCCATGGTTAGCTTATTGGTCATGTCTTCTTGCTGGTGTATGCTTTGTTTGTCATGCAATGCCTTGTAGTGAGTGCATCGAGCTCACAAACATGTCTACGTAACTCTGTTTCTGCCATGTCTAGTTTTCTGCTAAGTCTGAATCTGTTAACGGAACTTTCTATGTTTACATGGTTGCCATTGTATCTTCTGATCCTTTTTGGCTTATGGTCAGTAAGGGACTTTTGTTATATGCTTTGAGTAGTTTCATGACATGCCTTGCCTTGCCATGATATGTTCCTGTAGCATGTTGTTATCTTGCTCTAAACATTGCTTCCTGATGTTAATTCCAGACATGTTATTTTCACTAAGTCTGTGAACCTGATATCTTTTGCACTTTTGCCATGCTTGTTTGAACCTGCTGTTGTGTGATTTAGCCGTAGCTCAGTGTTCATCTTTTGTCAAGAATCTTGAGTGGATCACTTCCATGTGCTTTGTTGCTATGTTAGAGTGCAGTAGCTTAGTTTCTTGTTGCATTCTAGATGGCATCGTGCTGTTAATCGCAGTTATGTGCCATTATTATTTTGCTTGCCATTTGCAAACCCTGCATCCAATTCTGGTGATCTTTATATCGATTTTGACCTAAATCAACTCATCTTTCCAGCGGCACTCTTGGCTTTCCAAGTTGAGGCCTGGTTCAATCTTTCTTTTCCAAAGCATGCATATGCATTGCATATCACATCCCGCATATCATGTCATGTTTTGCATCATGTTGTTTGCGCATTGCACCGTGGTTGATTGTGTTTCCCTTGCTTGTGTTCTTGCTTTAGGTAGAGTCGGGAGACGAGTATGTGATCGAGGAACCCGTTGAGTACGCTTACGAGGATCAAGCTTACATCAACTCGGAGAACTTTGCAGGCAAGATGACCATACCGTCGAAATCACTTCTATCTTTGCTTGCTAGTTGCTCGCTCTACTGCTATGCCTATGCTACGATACCTAACACATGCTTATCATGCCTCCCATATTGCCATGTCAAACCTCTAACCCACCTTGTCCTAGCAAACCATTGTTTGGCTATGTTACCACTTTGCTCAGCCCCTCTTATAGCGTTGTTAGTTGCAGGTGAAGATTGAGTTTGTTCCTTGCCGGAACATGATTATTGTTGGGATATCATTATTATATATTGTTTACTTTAATGCATCTATATACTTGGTAAAGGGTGGAAGGCTCGGCTTATGCCCGGTGTTTTGTTCCACTCTTGCCGCCCTAGTTTCCGTCATACCGGTGTTATGTTCCTTGATTTTGCGTTCCTTACGTGGTCGAGTTATAATGGGAACCCCTTGACAGTTCGCCTTGAGTAAAACTCCTCCAGCAAGGCCCAACCTTGGTTTTACCATTTGCCACCTAGCCTTTTTCACTTGGGTTTCGCGGACTCAAGGATCATCTTTATTTTAAACCCCCCGGGCCAGTGCTCCTCTGAGTGTTGGTCCAACCTAGAGCACCGTGCGGGGCCGTCCCTTGGCAACTTGGGTTATGTTGGCTCCCGTACGCTTAGCTTATCCGGTGTGACCTGAGAACGAGATATGTGCAGCTCCTATCGGGATTTGTCGGCACAGCGGGTGGTCTTGCTGGACTTGTTTTTACCATTGTCGAGATGTTTTGTAACCAGGATTCCGAGTCTGATCGGGCCGTCCTGGGAGAAGGAATATCCTTCGTTGACCGTGAGAGCTTGTGATTGGCTATGTTGGGACACCCCTGCAGGGTTTTGAACTTTCGAAATCCGTGCCTGCAGATATGGGCAGGTGGGAATTTGTTAATGTCCGGTTGTAGAAAACTTGAAACTTAACTTAATTAAAATGGATCAACAACGTGTGTAGCCGTGATGGTCTCTTTTCGGCGTAGTCCGGGAAGAGAACACGGTCTCGTGTTATGCTTGAACGTAAGTAGTCTAGGATCACTTCTTGATCATAGATTCTCGAACATGCTTTGCTTTCTCTTCTCGCTCTCATTTGCGTATGTTAGCCACCATATATGCTAGTGCTTGCTGCAGCTCCACCTCATACCTTTTACCTACCCATAAGCTTAAATAGTCTTGATTGCGAGGGTGTGAGATTGCTGAGTCCCCGTGACTCACAGATTACTTCCAAAACCAGATGCAGGGACCGATGATACCATTCCAGGAGATGCGACTGAGCTCAAGTGGGAGTTCAATGAGGACTCAGGACGATACTGCGTTTCCTTTCCAGACGATCAGTAGTGGAGCCCAGTTGGGGCGATCGGGGATCTTATGCATTTGGGGTTGTCTTTATTTTGGTTCCGTAGTCAGACCTTGATTGTATCTAGATGATTGTAATGCTATATTTATGTTATTGTGTGAAGTGGCGATTGTAAGCCAACTATGTATCTCTTTCTTATTCAGTACATGGGATGTGTAAAGATTACCCCTCTTGCGACATTGCCTACAATGCGGTTATGCCTCTAAGTCGTGCTCCGACACGTGGGAGATATAGCCGCATCATGGGTGTTACAAGTTGGTATCAGAGCCTTCCCCAACTTAGGAGCCCCCTGCTTGATCAAATCGCTGGTGTTGTTGAGTCTAGAAAATGTTTTGAGTCTTTTAGGATTATATATATCGGAGAGTAGGATTCTTTTTACTCCTCAGTCCCTTCGTCGCTCTGGTGAGGCATCCTGACGTAGAGTTTTGACTCTTCTCTTCTCAAATTTCACTAATTTTTTTTAGGATCACGCGGGTATCTTGGAATCGTTTCGATGGTTTTGTGACGAGAACATTGTTCTTGGTGCCTCCTGACATTTAGGGGTTGTGGCAGTGTCCGGGGGAGTTGAGCTCCGAGGTGTTGTCGTCACAATTTTATCGTTGCAGTTCTGGAATAAGTGAGTTTCACCGACATCGAAAATCTCTTTTATGCAGTTGTTGGTGAGATAACCTCGATGCCACCCAGTACTGGGGCGGGAGTTCGGGAGTATTGCCATAACTCATATAACAGATGCTTTTCGAAGGTTGAGGTAAATGATTTCTGAAGGTTTCTTGGTTATGTGTTGAAGGATGGATACAGCTGGATGTAGGATTTGCTAGTTTTGGGTGAGATATTATGCTTCCCCTGTATCCCCAACACCTGATTGCATAACCAGAAAAATTTCGGGAGTTTCATAGGTGGGAATTCATGTAGCTCTAGTATTTCTTCCGCAAATATTTGGTTCGTGATTGGGTAATCCTTACCAAGTATTTGTTCATATCCGTACCTTGTTGTTTTATTCATCTACCTCTATCTAAGTGGCTTCTCAATTTATGGAAGTGTGACCATTTAATTTGGAATTCATTCGTTCATTCTTGTTCGAATGTTAAGACTATATGTTGCAATTTCGATCCTTTTGATTCAGCTTGAATATATGTCTTTCAAGATGCTAACGGATGTCACCCTCTTCAGGATGGCTCCTCCAACGCGTCAGAATCCGGAACCGCCGCCACCACCTCCACCTCCGGAGGCATGGCAAGCTGTGATGGCCGCTACCAACGCCAACACACAGCTGATTATGCAACTCTTGCAAGAGCGCAACCAAGGAAATCAAGGCAATGGCAACAATCAAAATCAGTTTGCTACACTCAACCAGTTCCTCGCAAACCAGCCAAAGACCTTCAGTAACTGTGTCGAGGCCACAGACGCTGATGATTGTCTCGTGGATATGTGTAAACATTTCGAGTGCAGCAACGTCACGCCTGAGGACTTTGTCAAGTTTGCTTCGTTCCAACTCAAAGACCAAGTTGCAGAGTGGTATAAGCAATACAAAGATTCCAGAGGAGGTCGTGTGATTACCTGGGATGATTTCCGCCAAGACTTCAAAGCTCACCACATTCCTCAGAGTGTTGTTGAGAGCAAGCGTGAGGAGTTCCGCAATCTGAAGCAAGGCAGCTTGTCTATTTACCAATACAACATCATGTTCCAGAAGCTCACACATTTCGCTAAGCAAGACGTCCCTGACGAGAAGAGCATGATTTATCAGTTCAGAGGTGGCCTCAGAGAAGATCTGCAACTAGCCCTCGTGCTTTTTGAGCCGAAGAAGTATGATGAGTTCTACAATATGGCACTAAAGCAAGAGACTGCTCAGCTCAAGTGCGATGCTTCCAAGAAGAGAGTCAGGGATGCAACTCCTTCTTCCTCAACTCAAATGGCAGCTAAGCAGCAAAAGTATTGGTTGCCTTCTCCTCCTCCGTTCCGTCAGCCTTATCAGCAGAAGAGCAAAGGTGGCAATGGATCTTCCCACCCACCCAACCCAGGATTTCAGAACAAGACTTCGTCTCATGCTCCAAGATCAAGTGCTCCGTATCACCGTCCGCTTTCTGAGGTTACGTGCAACAAGTGTCAGCAGAAGGGTCACTATGCAAACAAATGCTTGAACCAGAGGCGTCTTCCTCCTCCTCATCCTCCTGTGAGATCTGCTAGCAATGCAGTGGTCAAGCATAATCCCAAGTTTGTAAAGGTCAACATGGTGAACGCAGCTCAGGCAGAGGACTTGTCAGAAGTGATCATGGGTAACTTTCCAGTTAACTCTACTCCTGCAAAAGTCCTTTTTGATACGGGTGCATCGCATTGTTTCATGTCAAGATCATTTGTTTCAAAGCATGACTTCATTTCGGCAATGTTGGGTAAACCTATGGGAGTGGTTTCTCCAGCCAAGTCTATGAGGGCTACCACGATGGTCCCGGATGTTTCTATCATGTTGGGTGACTATAGGTTTCTGTCTTCTCCTTTGGTCCTTGGTGACTCGGATATTGATCTAATTTTCTCAGCATGGACTATCTTTCTAAGCACAAGGCACAACTTGATTGTGCTGCCAGGCAGATTCAATTGACACACTCTTATGAGGATGTGATCGTCTTTGCCGCTCGTGATGATACCATTCGACTATTTTCTCTCAATGAGAAGGGCGAGTTGGATGCCATCTCTCAGATTCCAGTCATTTGTGAATATTAAGATGTCTTTCTAGACGAGCTTCCAGGAATGCCTCCTCACCGGCTAGTTGAATTCGTCATTGATCTTGAACTTGGCACGGAACCTGTTTGCAAATGTCCTTACAAGCTTGGACCTGAAGAGTTGAAGGAGCTGAAGAAACAACTCGATATTCAAGAGCGTATGGGTCTCATATGACCAAGTTCTTCTCCTTGGGGTTGTGGTGTTCTTTTCGTCAAGAAGAAGGATGGAATGGACCGACTTTGTGTCGGCTACCGTCCATTGAATAAGAAGACCATAAAGAACAAGTACCCACTTCCCAACATCAACGAGCTTTTCGAACAACTCAAAGGTGCTCAAGTATTCTCCAAGCTTGACCTCCGTATGGGCTATCATCAGATTCGCATTCGTGAACAAGACATCCCCAAGACAGCACTTAGAACAAGCTATGGTTCATATGAATACACTATCATGTCTTTCGGCCTTGTCAATGCTCCTCCAACATTCTCTCATATGATGAACTTCATCTTCAACCCCTACACAAATGACTTCGTCTTGGTCTATCTCGATGACATTTTGGTCTTTTCCAAGAACAAGGAGGATCATGCCAAGCACTTGAGATTGGTGCTGGATAAACTCAGAGAACATCAGTTCTATGCGAAGTTTTCAAAGTGCGAGTTTTGGCTCGATGAGGTTCTCTACCTTGGGCATATCATTTCCGCCAAGGGCGTAGCTGTTAATCCTGAGAAGGTGTCTGCAATTGTGAATTGGGAACCGCCTCAGAATGTGAAGCAACTCTGCAGCTTCCTTGGGCTCGCAAGCTATTTTCGAAGGTTCATTGAGAATTTCTCTAAGATCGCGAAGCCTCTTTCCAACCTTCTCCAGAAGCATGTGAAGTATGTCTGGACGCCTGAATGTGACATCGCCTTCAACACCCTCAAAGAGAAGTTAGTCACAGCTCCAGTTCTGACTCCTCCTGATGAATCCAAACTGTTCGAGGTTTTCTATGATGCTTCCCTTCAAGGTCTCGGTGTTGTGTTAATGAAAGAGAAGAAAGTTGTCGCCTATACCTCTCGCCAGTTGAAGCCCAACGAAAAGAACTACCCCACTCATGACCTCAAGTTGGCGGCAGTTGTCCATGCTCTTTTAACATGGAGACATCTCTTGTTGGGAAGGAAAGTGGACATCTTCACTGATCATAAGAGTCTCAAGTACATCTTCACTCAGCCCAACCTCAACCTCAGGCAGACTCGTTGGGTCGAGATGATTCAAGAGTATAATTTGATTATTGAATATACTCCAGGCAAGGCCAATGTCATTGCTGACGCATTGAGCAGGAAGGCTTACTGCAACAGTTTGATTCTCAAGCCTACCAAGCAGAGCTTTGTGAAGCTTTTCGCAAACTTAGTCTCCAAGTTGTTCCTCAAGGATTCCTTGCCAACCTACAAGTCTCTCCTACTTTGGAAGATCAGATTCGTGAGGCTCAACTTCTTGATGCTATGGTGAAGAAGGTGAAGATTGGGATTGCCAAGAGCTAACCCAAGTACAAGTGTTATTGTCTTGATGACAAGGATACTCTTTTCTTCGAGGGTCGCATTGTTGTTCCTAAGGGCGACCTTCGTAAAGTCATTATGAACGAGGCTCACAATTCACTCATGTCTATTCACCCTGGAAGTACAAAGATGTACCATGACCTCAAGCAGTCGTATTGGTGGACTCGAATGAAGCACGAGATTGCTCAGTTCGTGAATGAATGTGATGTCTGCAGAAGAGTGAAAGCAGAACACCAACGACCAGCTGGTCTCCTCCAACCTCTTGCCATTCCAGAATGGAAGTTTGACCATATTGAGATGGACTTCGTGACTGGATTTCCCAAGTCCAAGCATGGCAATGATGCTATCTTTGTTGTCATCGATAAGCTCACTAAAGTGGCTCATTTTCTTCCTATCAAAGAATCTATCACAACATCTCAGTTGGCAGAGCTATATACCTCCAGGATTGTCTCTCTGCACGGCATTTCGCAGTTGATATCTTCAGATCGTGGAAGCATCTTTACTTCTAAGTTTTGGGATTCCTTTCAGAAGGCCATGGGCACCAACATTCGCTTCAGCACAACTTTTCATCCTCAAACTAGTGGCCAAGTCGAGCGGGTCAATCAAATTCTTGAAGATATGCTCAGGGCATGTGTCATTTCTTTCGGTATGAAGTGGGAAGATTGTCTTCCATATGCCAAGTTCTCCTACAACAACAGCTTCCAAGCGAGTTCGGGCAAGGCCCCATTCAAGATTCTCTATGGCAGGAAGTGTCATAATCCTCTTAACTGGTCAGAGACTGGTGAACGCCAACTTCTTGGCAATGACTTGATCACAGAGGCTGAAGAAATGTGCAAAGTCATTCGTGAAAATCTCAAAGCCGCGCAATCGCGCCAGAAGAGTTACTATGATAGCAAGCATCGTGACTTGGCTTTCGAGATCGGAGACCATGTCTACCTCCGCGTCTCTCCAATGAAAGGTACTCGTCGCTTCGGTATCAAAGTGAAGCTTGACCCTAGATATGTGGGTCCTTTCAAGATCATTGGCAAAAGAGGCAATCTCGCCTATCAACTTGAGCTTCCATCCAACTTTGCAAACGTGCACGACGTGTTTCATGTGTCTCAGCTTCGCAAGTGTTTCAAGACTCCTGACCGCACCGTCAACTTCGAAGAGATTGATCTCCAAGAAGACTTGTCTTATCATGAGCATCCCGTTGCTATGCTTGAAGAAAATAAGCGCAAGACTCGCAACAAGTCTATCAAATTCCTGAAAGTGAAGTGGTCACATCATTCCAACCGTGAAGCCACCTGGGAACGCGAGGACCACCTCCGTTCCGAATATCCGGAGTTTTTCCAGTCCTAGATCTTGGGACGAGATCCTTTCGTAGTGGTGGAGTGTTGTAACGCCCCGTATGTAACCTGCCATATTTGTATTCCAACTCTTGCCATTTTCGGCACTAAGTTATGTTATTCCTCGTTGTTGGGTTTCGTCTTCGTTTTGTTTTTGCCTTTGTCATGCATCTCATATCATGTCATCATGTGCATCGCATTTTCATACGTGTTCGTCTCATGCATCCGAGCATTTTCCTCGTTGTCCGTTTTGCATTCCGGCACTCCTATGTTATCCGGCGTCCCCTCAACTCCGGCCTTCTTCCTCCTCCCCGGCAAGCCCCGGCCACCACGACGCAACTCCGGTGAGCTCGTGCCGTCGATCCTCCAAAACCGTGCCCGATCCAGATCCAGTGCTACAGTAACCCTAGGTTGACTCCGTTTTCTGCCTAAGTCCCCAATATTTTTTAGCTATCTTCATCTGTAACGCCCTCGATGCGGCTATATCTCCCACGTGTCGAACCACGACTTAGAGGCATAACCGCATTGAAAGCAATGTCGCAAGTGAGGTAATCTTCACACAACCCATGTAATACATAAGGGAGAAAGATACATAGTTGGCTTACAATCGCCACTTCACACAATACATGAATTAAGCATTACATCATCCAGATACAAACATGGTCCGACTACGGGACCAAAATAAAAGAAGACTACCCAAAATGCTACACAGATCCCCGATCGTCCCGACTGGGCTCCACTACTGATCAACTGGAAACGGAACAACATAACGAACACGATCTTCATCGAGCTCCTCCTTGAGCTCGGTTGCGTTACCTGCACGATATCATCGGCACTTGCAAGCTGGTTTTGGAAGTATCTGTGAGTCACAGGGACTCAGTAATCTCACACCCTCACGATCAAGACTATTTAAGCTTATGGGAAGGGTAAAAGGTATGAGGTGGAGCTGCAGCAAGCACTAGCATATATGGTGGCTAACATACGCAAATGAGAGCGAGAAGAGAAGGCAAAGCACGGTCGAGAAACTATGATCAATAAGTGATCCTAGAAAAACCTACGTCAAGCATAACTCCAACACCGTGTTCACTTCCCGGACTCCACCGGAAAGAGACCATCACGGCTACACACGCGGTTGATGCATTTTAATTAAGATAAACTTTAGGTTTTCTACAACCGGACATTAACAAATTCCCATCTGCTCATAACCGCAGGCACGGCTTTTGAAAGATCACCTAAATCCACATGCATAGTGGAGGCGCATCAAAAGATATCGGTCTGTTAGAATCCCAAAGCTTTAGCCATCACATAGCTTACTCTTAAATTGTGTCTATAGATGTAAGGTGATTATTCATCTATTTTCTATCTGCCCATGCGGAAAGAACGCCGATCTAGGAAGTGACTCGTGTGAAATCATCCGTGTTATCAAGTATCATTTCGACAAACTGGGTGTAAATAGGAACCTCGCTCTAACAGTTCAATACCCAGAACTTTGCCGCCGACTCAAATCTCCAGATATGGAGAGTTGGCTCACATTGACAGTATCCTCTATATCTGCAGGCCACCACGACAACCTCTGAGTTTTCCTTAAAGTATAGTGAAGAGGTGCGTGGATTATATGGCCAGCCCCAGAATAGTTGGCGCCCTGCGTATTGTGCCATACCGACGAGGTTACGCTCAAGTCTGGATCCAACACTGAGATTAGACATCCCCAAATGTCAACTTTGAGGGTGAGGGGGAGCGGCCCTTTGACAGAACTAAGATGAGCTCCTGACGACTCGATGGAGTCCGACCCTCTATCAAGCGCGAAAGAAGGAAGCCATAGAAAACTGGGTGTTCTAAAACCATTATGTGCGGTCTCTCGCTACGTAGGTGAGTGAATTCGGTAGCTTTCTACAACTGTTCGAAACTGCTCACAGGAGTATCCCGTATTGTGAACTCCAAACGTGTAAGTGCTAAACGCAAAATCAAGAAACATAACACCGGTATGACGGAAACTAGGGCGGCAAGAGTGGAACAAAACACCAGGCATAAGGCCAAGCCTTCCACCCTTTACCAAGTATATAGATGCATTAATTAAATAAGAGATATTATGATATCCCAACAAATATCCATGTTCCAAACATGGAACAAGCTCCAATCTTCACTTGCAACTAACAACGCTATAAGAGGGGCTGAGCAAAGCGGTAACATAGCCAAACAACGGTTTGCTAGGACAATGTGGGTTAGAGGTTTTACATGGCAATATGGGAGGCATGATAAGCAAGTGGTAGGTACCGTAGCATAGGCATAGCAAAAGAGCGAGCGTCTAGCAAGCAAAGATAGAAGTGATTTCGAGGGTATGGTCATCTTGCCTGCAAAGTTCTCTGAGTTAACTTGATCCTCGTAAGCGTACTCAACGGGCTCCTCGATCACGTACTCATCTCCCGGCTCTACCCAAAGCAAGAAATATAAGCAAAGGGAGAATAATCAACCACGTGCAATGCACAAACAACATGATGCAAAACATGTCATGAGATGCGGGATGCGATATGCGATGCATATGCATGATTCGGAAAGGAATGATTGAACCTGGCCTCAACTTGGAAAACCAAGAGTGCTACTGGAAAGAGGAGGTGATTTCGGTCGAAATCGATATAAAGATCACCAGAATCGGATGCACGGTTTGGAAATGACATCCAAAACAAATATGGCACCGGTCTGCGATTAACAGCACGAGACCATCTAAATGCATCAAGAACAACATGCTATAGCACTCCAACGTAGCAACAAAATACATGACAGGGATCCACTCAAGATGCTTGACTAAAGATGAACACTGAGCTGCGGCTAATTCACTCAATAGCAAGCTCAAACAAGCATGGCAAAAGTGCAAAAGATATCAGGTTTCAGACTTAGTGAAATTAGCAACATGTCAGGAATTTAACATGAGGAAGCAACGTTTAGAGCATGATAACAACATGCTACAGGAACATATCATGGCAAAGAAAAGCACGGAATGAAGCTACTCAAATCATACAACAAAAGTCCCTTACTGACCATAAGTCAAAAGGGATCAGAAAATACAATTGCAGCCCCGTGAACATAGCAATTATCGTTAACAGATTCAGACTTAGTGAAAAACTGGAACATGGCAAAACAGATATCAAGTAGGCATGTTTATGAGCTCGATGCACTCACTACGAGGCAAGACATGACAAGCTAAGCATACACCCAGCAAGTAGACATGGCATAGAAGCTAGACATGGCAAAAACAACAACATAGCATGCACAGATCAACTACAACAAGCTCGGCAAAATTGCTAAACATGTTAACAATCTGCCAAGAACATTTTATAGCAAAAGTAGAGCTTGATTGACTCAAGCTAGGGTGCTCCATAAATGCAAACAAAGACATGAATGGATAGAGCACCACAATATCTACAAAACATCCTTACTGATCATGCTCAAAAGAGGCACGGATCACTAGGAAACAACATGAACACATGGCATAAAAATTACAGCAGGACAAGGACTTAGAATATTTCTAAGTCCGTGAAATCAGCAACATTAAGTAAGCTACTTTGCATGCTTGTGCTAGTCACCATAGAGATCACAAAAATACATGGCATACACCCCTGTAAAGATGGCATGGCATACTTCAAAACACATGTAGGGCTCAAGTTATAGCATGCACACATTAATCGTGACAAAAATGACAAAAGTGCAAAAGCTGAAACAGATCTGAAACTAACATCACATAGACCTCTTCCAACAGCATTTCTAGCATCAAGATGAGCTCAAATGAAAATGATGCAATGAGATGAAATGAATTACCCGTGGAGACGAACATTTTGATATGCTACACGCACGAATCGGAGCCACGGTTGGTGAGTTATGACATGTCAAAGTATGCAAAAAGTTAGGGTTTCGGGGAGAAAAAGTCATCCGATCCTCTTAGATCCAGGTCCGCCGGTACTGTAGCATCTCGAGGTTCAAAGTTCGCCAGCGAGGAGCTATTGCTCCGGCGAGGTGGTGAGGCGCGGGGACGGCCGAAAGAGGCCGGATTCGCCCGGATCCGGACCGGGACGGCGCGACGGCGGGCCGCGGTGGCGGTGGCGTGAGCTCGCCGGCGAGGGACAGCTCCGGCCGGCGCGGTGGAGGAGTGGATGCGGCGGCATGGCGACGCTGGGCGGCGGGAAGAAGGCGGCGGGGCGCGGTAGGAGGCGGCGCGGGGTGCGCGGGCCTCGGGGGCTCTCCCCGTACCGAGCGGGCCGGAGGCGGGAGAGACCCAGTGGCGACACTTGGCGGCCTCTGGTTCATCGGAGGTGGCAGCAGACGCGTCTGGTTAGGCTTCGGACATGTCCGGCGCGCGGAAGTGCTGAGGGCTTAGGGGGGAAGAGACCCGGGATTTGCAATGGGGGTTCTATTTATAGAGGTAGAGGGAGCTAGGAAGCTCCAAAAGAGGTGTGGTTTTCGGCCACGCGATCGTGATCGAACGATCTAGATGATGGAGGAGGTTTAGGTGGGTTTGGGGCCACTTTGGAGGGGTGTTGGGCTGCAACACACACGAGGCCTTTTCGGTCCCTCGGTTAACCATTGGAGTATCAAACGAAGTCCAAATGCCACGAAACTTGACAGGCGGTCTACCGGTAGTAAACCAAGGCCGCATGACAAGTCTCGGTCCCATCCGAGAACATTTAAAACCTGCACACGAAAAGAGGAAGAAAGGGACACCGGAGGACATAGGCGCCGAAATGCAAAACGGACAACGGGGAAAAAAGCTCGGATGCATGAGACGAACATGTATGCAAATGCGATGCACATGACGACACGATATGAAATGCATGACACGCAAGCAAAAGACAAGGCATCAACAACGAATAACTGGAAGACACCTGGTACATCGGTCTCGGGGCGTCACATCATCGCATCATATCTTTGCATATGTAGCTCCGTTTTGGGTGTGTAGCATATCAAACTGTTCATCTGGATGTGCACTTCATTTCTTTCCATTGCACCATGTTCATTTGAGTTCATCTTGATGCCCTAAAGGCTGTTGCAAATGTAATGTTAGTTTCTGATTCTTAACAGATTATGGACATTTGTCATTTTTGCCATGTTTAATGTGTGCCCCCTATGAACTTGAGCCCTACATGTGTTTTGGGCTATGCCATGCCATCTTTACCGGGGTGTATGCCATATATTTTTGTGATCATTGTGGTGACTAGCACAAGCATGCAAAGTAGCTCTCGTGTTGTTGCTGATTTCAGGGACTTAGAATTCTTCTAAGTCATTTTCCTGATGATATTTTTTATGCCATGTATTCATGTTGCTACAGAGTGATCCATGCCTCTTTTGAGCATGTTCAGTAAGGATGATTTTGAGATATTTTTATGTTCTATCCATCCATGTCTTTGTTTGCAATTATGGAGTACCCTAGCATGAATCAATCTTGCTCTACTTTTTCTATAAAATGTTCCTGGCAGATTGTTTACGTGTTAATCAATTTTGCCGAGGTTGTTGTAGTTGATCCATGCATGCTATGAGAGTGTTCTTGCCATGGTTAGCTTATTGGTCATGTCTTCCTGCTGGGTGTATGCTTAATTTGTCATGCAATTGCTTGTAGTGAGTGCATCGAGCTCACAAACATGCCTACGTAACTCTGTTTCTGCCATGTCCAGTTTTCTGCTAAGTCTGAATCTGTTAACGAAACTTGCTATGTTTACATGGTTGCCATTGTATCTTCTGATCCTTTTTGGCTTATGGTTAGTAAGGGACTTTTGTTATATGCTTTGAGTAGTTTCATGCCATGCCTTGCCTTGCCATGATATGTTCCTGTAGCATGTTGTTGTCTTGCTGTAAACATTGCTTCCTGATGTTAATTCCTGACATGCTGTTATTTTCACTAAGTCCGTGAACCTGATATCTTCTTCACTTTTTCCATGCTTGTTTGAACCTGCTGTTGTGTGATTTAGCCGTAGCTCAGTGTTCATATTTTGTCAAGCATCTTGAGTGGATCACTGCCATGTGCTTTGTTGCTATGTTAGAGTGTAGTAGCTTAGTTTCTTGTTCCATTCTAGATGGCATCATGCTGTTAATCGCAGTTTTGTGCCATTATTGTTTTGCTTGCCATTTGCAAACTGTGCATCCGATTCCGGTGATCTTTATATCGATTTCGACCGAAATCAACTCATCTTTCCAGCGGCATTCTTGGTTTTCCAAGTTGAGGCCTGGTTCAATCTTTCTTTTCTGAAGCATGCATATGCATATGCATTGCATATCACATCCCGCATATCATGTCATGTTTTGCATCATGTTGTTTGCGCATTGCACCGTGGTTGATTGTGTTTACCTTTGATTGTGTTCTTGCTTTGGGTAGATCCGGGAGACGAGTACGTGATCGAGGAACCCGTTGAGTACGCTTACGAGGATCAAGCTTACGTTAACTCGGAGAACTTTACAGGCAAGATGACCATACCCTCGAAATCACTTCTATCTTTGCTTGCTAGTTGCTCGCTCTACTGCTATGCCTATGCTTCGATACCTACCACATGCTTATCATGCCTCCCATATTGCCATTTCAAACCTCTAACCCACCTTGTCCTAGCAAACCGTTGTTTGGCTATGTTACCGCTTTGCTCAACCCCTCTTATAGCGTTGTTAGTTGCAGGTGAAGATTGGAGTTTGTTCCTTGTTGGAACATGATTATTGTTGGGATATCATTATTATATCTTGTTTACTTTAATGCATCTGTATACTTGGTAAAGGGTGGAAGGCTCGGCCTTATGACTGGTGTTTTGTTCCACTCTTGCCGCCCTAGTTTCCGTCATACCGGTGTTATGTTCCTTGATTTTGCGTTCCTTACGCGGTCAGGTTATAATGGGAACCCCTTGATAGTTCGCCTTGAATAGAACTCCTCCAGCAAGGCCCAACCTTGGTTTTACCATTTGCCACCTAGCCTTTTTCCTTGGGTTTCGCGGACTCAAGGGTCATCTTTATTTTAAACCCCCCGGGCCAGTGCTCCTCTGAGTGTTGGTCCAACCTAGAGCACCGTGCGGGGCCGTCCCTTGGCAACTTGGGTTACGTCGGCTCCTGTACGCTTAGCTTATCTGGTGTGCCCTGAGAACGAGATATGTGCAGCTCCTATTGGGATTTGTCGGCACAACGGGTGGTCTTGCGGGACTTGTTTTACCATTGTCGAGATGTCTTGTAACCGGGATTCCAAGTCTGATCGGGCCGTCCTGGGAGAAGGAATATCCTTCGTTGACCGTGAGAGCTTGTGATGGGCTAAGTTGGGACACCCCTGCAGGGTTTTGAACTTTCGAAAGCCGTGCCCGTGGTTATGGGCAGATGGGAATTTGTTAATGTCCGGTTGTAGAAAACTTGAAACTTAACTTAATTAAAATGGATCAACAACGTGTGTAGCCGTGATGGTCTCTTTTCGGTGGAGTCCAGGAAGAGAACACGGTCTCGTGTTATGCTTGAACGTAAGTAGTCTAGGATCACTTCTTGATCATAGATTCTCGAACGTGCTTTGCTTTCTCTTCTCGCTCTCATTTGCGTATGTTAGCCACCATATATGCTAGTGCTTGCTGCAGCTCCACTTCATACCTTTTACCTACCCATAAGCTTAAATAGTCTTGATCGCGAGGGTGTGAGATTGCTGAGTCCCCGTGACTCATAGATTACTTCCAAAACCAGATGCAGAGACCGATGATACCGTTCCAGGAGATGCGACTGAGCTCAAGTGGGAGTTCGATGAGGACTTAGGACGATACTACGTTTCCTTTCCAGACGATCAGTAGTGGAGCCCAGTTTGGGTGATCCGGGATCTTATGCATTTGGGGTTGTCTTTATTTTGGTTCCGTAGTCGGACCTTGATTGTATCTGGATGATTGTAATGCTATATTTATGTTATTGTGTGAAGTGGCGATTGTAAGCCAACTATGCATCTCTTTCTTATTCAGTACATGGGATGTGTAAAGATTACCCCTCTTGTGACATTGCCTACAATGCGGTTATGCCTCTAAGTCGTGCTCCGACACGTGGGAGATATAGCCACATCGTGGGTGTTACAGTTGTGCCTTCTAGTTTCATCCATCTCATGCTCATCAAAAGGAATCCACTAACAAGGTTGATCATGTCTTGTTAACAAACTCATTCCGAATAGCATGGAACCGGAGAAATATCGAATAACACTATGTTACCTCAACGGGGATATGCACATCCCCAATAATAAGAATATCATATTTATTCTTGACAGTAGGAAGAGGAAATTCAAAACCTCCAAATATAATCGATGGAATTTTTCCAATAGAGTTGATACTATAAACTTGAGGTTGTTTCCTCGGAAAGTGTATCGTATGCTCATTACCATTAACATGAAAAGTGACATTGCCTTTAGTGCAATCAATAACAGCCCCTGCAGTATTCAAAAAGGGTCTTCCAAGAATAAAAGACATACTATCGTCCTCGGGAATATCAAGAATAACAAAGTCCGTTAAAATAGTAACGTTTGCAACTACAATAGGCACGTCCTCCCAAATACCGACAGGTATAGCAGTTGATTTATCACCATTTGCAAAGATATTTCAGTAGGTGTCCACTTATTCAAATCAAGTCTACGATATAAAGAGAGAGGCATAACACTAACACCGGCTCCAAGATCACATAAAGCAGTTTTAACATAGTTTCTTTTAATTGAGCATGGTATAGTGGGTACTCCTGGATCTCCAAGTTTCTTAGGTATTCCACCCTTAAAAGTATAATTAGCAAGCATGGTGGAAATTTCAGCTTCCGATATCTTTCTTTTATTAGTAACAATTTCTTTCATGTACTTAGCATAAGGATTCATTTTAAGCATATCAGTTAATCGCATACGCAAAAAGATAGGTCTAATCATTTCAGCAAAGCGCTCAGAATCCTCATCATCCTTTTTCTTGTGGATGGTTTGGGAGGAAAAGGCATGGGTTTGTGAACCCATGGTTCTCTTTCTTTACCGTGTTTCCTAGCAACAAAGTCTTTCTTATCATAATGTTGATTCTTTGATTGTGGGTTATCAAGATCAACAACAGGTTCAATTTCTATATCATTATCATTACTAGGTTGAGCATCATCATGAACATTATCATCAACCTTATCACTAGTTTCAGGTTCATTACCAGATTGTGTTTCAGCATCAGAAATAGAAATATCATTTGGATTCTCAGGTGGTTGAGCAATAGGTTCACTAGAAGCATGCAAAGTCCTATCATTTTTCTTTTTATTCCTTTTAGAAGGACTAGGTGCATCTATATTATTTCTCTGAGAATGTTGCTCAATTATCTTAGGGTGGCCCTCAGGTGTAATGCCATCGATATGGTTATATCTCCCACGTGTCGAAGCACGACTTATAGGCATAACCGCATTGAAAGCAATGTCGCAAGTGAGGTAATCTTCACACAACCCATGTAATACATAAGGGAAAGAGATACATAGTTGGCTTACAATCGCCACTTCACACAATACATGAATAAAGCATTACATCAACAATTAGAATCAAGGTCCGACTACGGAACCGAAATAAAAGAAGACTACCCCAAATGCTACAGATCCCCGATCGACCCCAACTGGGCTCCACTACTGATCAACTAGAACGACACAACACAAAGGACAAGATCTTCATCGATCTCCTCCTTGAGCTTGTTTGCATCACCTGCACGGTTTCATCGGCACCTGCAAACTGGTTTTGGAAGTATCTGTGAGTCACGGGGACTCAGCAATCTCACACCCTCGCGATCAAGACTATTTAAGCTTATGGGTAAGGTAAAAGGTATGAGGTGGAGCTGCAGCAAGCGACTAGCATATATGGTGGCCAAACATACGCAAATGAGAGCGAGAAGAGAAGGCAAAAGCACGGTCGAACAACTATGATCAAGAAGTGATCCTAGAACAACCTACGTCAAGCATAACTCCAACACCGTGTTCACTTCCCGGACACCGCCGAGAAGAGACCATCGCGGTTACACACGCGGTTGATGTATTTTAATTAAGATCAACTTCAGGTTTTCTACAACCGGACATTAACAAATTCCCATCTGCCCATAACTGCGGGCACGACTTCCGAAAGTTCAATCCCTGCAGGGGTGTCCCAACTTAGCCCATCACAAGCTCTCACGGTCAACGGGGGATATTCCTTCTCCCATGACAATCCGATCAGACTCGGCATCCCGGTTACAAGACATCCTCAAGAATGGTAAAACAAGTCCAGCAAAGCCACCCAGATGTGCCGACAAATCCCGATAGGAGCTGCACATATCTCGTTCTCAGGTCACACCGGATGAGCAAGACGTCGGGTGGGCCAGCCTAGAGTTGCCCCTGGTAGCTCCGGACATCGCTCAGTTTGGACCAACACTTAGACAAGCACTGGCCCGGGAGGGTTAAAATAAAGATGACCCTTGGGCTGGCCAACCCAAGGGAAAGAAAAGGCTAGGTGGCAAATGGTAAAACCAATGTTGGGCCTTGCTGGAGGAGTTTTATTCAAGGCGAACTGTCAAGGGGTTCCCATTATAACCCAACCGTGTAAGGAACGCAAAATCCGGGAACATAACACCGATATGACGGAAACTAGGGCGGCAAGAGTGGAACAAAACACCAGGCATAAGGCCGAGCCTTCCACCCTTTACCAAGTGTATAGATGCATTAATTAAATAAGAGATATTGCGATATCCCAACAAAATATACATGTTCCAACACAGAACAAACTCCAATCTTCACCTGCAACTAACAACGCTATAAGAGGGGCTGAGCAAAGCGGTAACATAGCCAAACAACGGTTTGCTAGGACAAGGTGGGTTAGAGGCTTGGCTTAACAATATGGGAGGCATGATAAGCAAGTGGTAGGTATCGCAGCATAGGCATAGCAAAAGAGCGAGCAACTAGCAAGCAAAGATAGAAGTGATTTCGAGGGTATGGTCATCTTGCCTGAAATCCTGCAAGGAAGAAGAACGAGTCCATGAGGAAGACAAACGGACGTAGCCAACGGATCCTCACAAACGTAACGTTACCGGATTACCAAGAAGAAGCAACACCGGAAAGAAGCAAACAATCATGGTAAACAACCATCACATAAGCATGGCATGATGCACAACCAAGTACGATGCATGTCCGGTTTAAATATGCATGACATGGCAAAGTGCACAAACAAAATGTAACATTCCAAAATTCAAAATTTTGGAATGTTAAAATAAATAGATAGTTTGATTTATTGTTTGATTGTTGTGTGATTGATTGAGTGAAATTCGAAACTTTTTGAAAGTTAAATGAGAGGGAATAAAAGGACTTTCCCAAACTTTCATATTTGCTTTCTGATCTCCATGAATTCAAATTCTTTTCAAGTACAAAACCCTTGAGCGAAGATGATATGACTTCTTCCATTTAAATTAAATGAAAGGGTATTTGAAAATAATTGAATTTCATTTGGAAATATTTCAATTCATAAACTTCATCCAGCTCAATGATTTTCATGAGAGAAGATAAAATGACTTCTTCAAATTATATGAAATATGAGTTGGGAGTTTCAAAGAATTAAATTCAAAGTTCTTTTGAATTTATTTTCAATTTGGAGTTATTTGAGTTTTATTCAAATTATTTTTCTCCAAAAATAAAATATATGGAAATTCGGGTAACATGATTCCCTACAACAGAAAATTGGAGAGAAATAAATTTGAAATCATTTTGGTTTTTTTAAATGATTTTATTGGATTTTATTAGACCAGTAGCACTCTTTGAATTATCTGTATTAGTGTGGATTTTATTTGAATTTATAAAAGTGTTCACGTTGTAGAAAATCTTTTTTTGAAAATTTTGATATATTATATGCCTATATAATATTAGTATTTATTTTGTTTTTATTTTTGTTTGTTTGTGTCTAAAAAAATGTTTTTTTAAAAAAAAACCTCTGGACCGACCGGACCGGGCCGGCCCAGCTTGCCAGGCCATGGCCCAGCCGGCCCGACGCCGCGCCTCGCCCGTCTTCCAGCTCGGGACAGAGTCCCGAGCGAGCACGCATCGCCGCCGCCGTGCTTCGCCCGGCCTCCTCCTGCCCCCTCCTCCAAGCTTCTCGCCGCCCCTTTCCCTCCCTATAAATCCGGAGCCCCGGGACCCCGTGTAACGCCCCGGACACACCCGCCGGTGGTCGTTACTCCTGGCGGGATCTAGACTGGCCCCATAAATCAATACTAGTCTTTTCTGCGCACTTTTTCCTCACTCGTGCGCACCCGGGAGCAATTTCCCGGTCGGTCACCCATCCTGACACTACTCCAAGCTGAGCACGCTTAACTTTGGAGTTCTGTCCGAATGGGCTCCCGAAAAAGAAGGTATTCCTTATTGATATGAGTAGTCTATCATCCCTAATAAGCCAGGCCATCACACCCCGACCAGCTTTTCTATCCTCCTCCCTAGCCGCCGCACTCCGCCGCCGGAGTTGCGAGCTCCGCCGGAGATCCGTCGCCTCGTCCCGCGCTCCACCGCCGCCCTCGACCGACATCGACGCCGCTGTTGGACTCGCCTCGGTGCGCCGCCCCTTCCCCGCTACTCCGCCGTCGCCACCGAGCCCCGGAGCCACCGCCTCGTCCCCGTCTGAAGCCGCCGCCGTCTTCCCGAACTCCAGCGATCGCCGCGGTAACCGCCGCCTCCCTCGTCGTCGGATCTGGATCCAACGATCCAGATCGCTTTGTTTTTTTCCACGAAACATTTTCTTTAATTAGTAAATGTTCGCTATGTTAGCTTCTGTAGTGAACAGGTTCGTTCATTAGCGTTCGATAGCAAACGTTCGTTATTTAGTTTTTTTCTTTTTCTTTTATTTTCGGCCAGGGACCCGTTTGTGAATAGTTTATTTACAGATTAGTCCCTGTATTTCAAACGACCACATCTTTTCGCTCGTTTGTCCAAATCCAACGAAACCAACGCCCACGTCTTCGTTATGATCTCCTCTATCCAGTAAAACAACTTAAACATGTTTTTGAAAAGTTTAAAATTTGAATTAGATCAGATTTGAATTCAAACTTCGTTTGATCATAACTTGAGTTTCATAGCTCCGTTTGAGTTGATTCTTTTTGCAAATCGAAGCTCTTAACCTAAACTTTCTGATAAGGCCAAATTCATATAATTTTGGTACTGTTAGAAATTGTTTTATGTTGCAAGATTTATTTGCTTGGTTTTGATGTTTTCCGAATCTTCTTCTTCGTTCTTTCTGATCTTTTGAGTGATTGATTATGTGTGGTTACTATTGCTTGCTTACGATAGATAGACCGGAGTGTGACGAGTAGAACTATCAAGAGTTATGAGTGCGAATCATCTTCATCAACATTGCAGGCAAGTTCACACTTTGATCATATTCCTTTCATACCCTGTTTTTATGCATTAGTTTCAACCTCCAACATTGCATGAATAGGATTGATAACATGTGGGTATTGGGAAGTAGTTGATGAGGTAGGAACCTATTGCCCTGCATTAAAACCTTGGGAGTTACTATTATGTTATACTTATATTGCCATGCTATGCTCGTAGACGTGGATTGGGTTTGAGAGTATTCATGACAGATGTGAGATTGTTAATTAATGGTTTACTTAAGGTGGCAACTTTAACACACATCTGGGTGGATTGAGGCACCTGGGTATTCCAGCGATTGCCTGTCTAGGCACCTGGGTATTCCAGGATTGCCTGTTTTTTTATGGACCGCCACCCAGGTTCCAAGGGATCATGAGATTATTCATACTAGAAACTTCCGTGTGCAGCCACAAGCTATTATGGGCTCTAGCATAGTTGATTAAGTCGTGTGAACTCTTACAGTGGTAGACTAGCAGATGTAGGGGTTGTAGGTGGTACGGTCTACCCATCGTAAGGTGCAAACGCTTTTGAAAGACTATGTCTCGGTCATCCGTTTCTCAAACACCATGTAGTGCGAGAAATCCAACGGAGGAGATCGAGTCTTGTGGGGAAAAGTGCGCAAACCTTTGCAAAGTGTATAAACTAATCATGGTTAGCCGTGTCCCCAGTTATGGACATCTTGAGTATCTAGTACTTGGATTATCATGTGAATCTCATCATGTTACTTTAAATTAAGTTTGTTGGGTTTAATGATGTTATTTAATTGGGATTGAGAATGCTGTCAACCATTCTCAATGTTCAACAACCACCATGATAGTTAAATAAAATTTATTCCTTTGCAGTAGCGAAAAATTGGCTTTTCGCAAAAACATATAACCATAGAGCTTGTCCACCAGCCATATATGCATGTAGTCATAGCCATTGTTCATCATTCTCTATGGTGTGAATTTGCCAGTACATTCAATGTACTGACCCTCTGTGGCTGCAACGTCTCATGTTGCAGGATTTCTTACGACGAGTAAGTGATACGTTAGGGTTACGATTTCTACACTCAACTTTGCCGTTGGTGTTGATGGGAATCCACAACCTTGTTACTTCCGCTATTTTGGATTGAGGTAATAGTATTTGCATTACTTTTACATGTGATTTACCTCTGTTATAAATCCTCGAGTACTGTGTGTGTCAGCATACCGATCCAGGGATGACACTTAAGCATAGAGACTCGATCCATTCGGGTCGGGTCGCTACAAGATGGTATCAGAGCACATGTTGACTGTAGGACGTGACCCTAGAAACTGGCAAGCCCATAGCAAAGATTTTTTCTCTACAACTTTCCCTTTCAAAAAGATCTTTTACCTCTCTTCTCTTCTGAGCTTATTCAAATATTACCTTTAGTGAGACCATACCCCTTTCCCCTTTTGACCACACGAAGATTCGACTGATGAGACCACTCCACGAAGTACAAGATATCGGACAACTGAGACCATTCGGAATGAAGAGGATTTTACCATACATTATAATAATGGAAACTGCAATGGTTGAAGACTCCAAAGACTAGGAGAATTTGAAGGCCCTGTACAATTTCTAGATTTGTATGACCTAGGAAGGCACCCCTTATGGAACTTGGCAGACTATGGAAGCTGTTAATACCCGAGATCAAGATGTATTGGAGAAAGACCGGAACATGGAGCATGAGAACTCAAAGTTTTGTCAAGAAAACCCTAAGGCAGGAGATATCAACTATGGAATGATAGCTCATGGAAATGACAAGTGCAGAAACACGGTTATCCGTGATGTCATCGCCCGCTTATGCTATTTGTCCTCGGGCTGAGTTAAGTAGGCATTTCTTCGGAAGGATTGGATGGTAGAAGGCTGATGGGGCACCTATCAGCAAAAGATGATGTTTTAACCTTAGCCGGTGTATCACCAGGATCTGGAGTAGTACATCAAGAAGTTTAAGGAGGAGCTCCATGAAGCCGTATTAGACAAGGAAGCATTTTGTGAAGAACTCAGGAACCAAAAGCTGAAAGTAGCCAAGCTGGAGGAGCTACAACCTCGAGATACCAGAGATTTGTCAGGAACTGAAGGATAATATGACCATGGCTCATGCCAAGGATGTTGAAACCCAGAAGTTTGGAATGCAACTCCAGAATATTCAAGGATGTCACGAGAGACTTTGCTACAACAGAGATGAGCTGGCAAAAGGACTTGAGAAAGACAAGCATGATCGGAAGAAGCCATTGGAGGCATGAACAAGACTTGAAGAGTTAGACGACCTTGAAGATTTATTGACCTTTAGAAGACCAAACCCCTGTCATATACCTACGTTAGATGCGTTGATTGTGAGTTGTCATTTGTTTGATGTTTTTCCGACAGCCACAAAATAAAATCTGTCTTTTCAAAACTTTTGTTTGGATTGTGTGTATCCCTCTCCCTCTCCCTTATCTCACCCCAAACCCTTGGACCCAATAGAGGATGAATGAAGATGAACTTGTATTTTCTGGACCGATAAGTCAATTGGAGACAGACCGATGGATTCAGAACATGGAGGATCACATGAAGAATAACCCTATAGTCGGAAAGGATGTGACCCAGCATGGTCTTCAGTGCTTTGAAAGAGGTGCTGCTACTTGGTGGAGGATGTACCAAACCATGAATGGATGGCAAGGAGTAACCACTTGGAGAGAATTTAAGTTGACTTTGCCAAGTCTCGGCTTGTGTCCCAGAAGTTGAAGCCTTATGGAAAGGATATGAAGAAACCTTGTGCATGCAAGATTTGTGGACTAATAGGACACACCCATAAAGAACACAAGGATGAATGCCCTAATTGTGAAGGAAGTCACCCAGTTGAAGAATGCCCAATTAAGCAGATTACTTGTTTCTTGTGTGAAGGGACTACCCACTATCCTGCTCAGTGTCACATTTACCTCATGGTACAATGAACCATCCAGCAGAAGAAAGAAGTAATGAAAGGAGCCATCATTGAAATTTTAGAAGAAGTTGTGATGAAGGAAGAGATGGAGGACACGCCTAAAGAAGACCCGAGTAAACCCTGCACTAAGTCTTGCTATTCATGTGGAGAAGAAGGACACATCTCCCAAAATTGTTTGAATGGGGATCTAGTAGAATTACCGACAGAGGAAGTAGAGTATGACCCACAAGAAATAGAAGCCCTGATTGGAATGGAAAAGTCCAGGAAGAGAAACCGATTGGAGCCCAGGAAGGACCTGAGTCATATCACCTGTCACAGGTGCAAGGAGTCAGGGCACTACCTCAGCAGTTGCCCAAAAAGGAAACCTCGAGACTTGTCAGAAGTAATATGCTTTAGTTGTAATGGATCAGGGCACTTTGCCAGAGAATGCCCCAAGGAGAAGGAAACTTGTGCTAGATAGTTTAGTTTGTAACATAAGAAATGGAGTAGTAGAAGTCAGAACATTTTCTTTTATATTGAGGTGTTGAGTTGAGACATGTAATGGAAAAGCGAGAGATAGTAATCATTTGAGAATGAATAAAGTAGCATCGTTGGTACTGATATGGATTTTATGAGTTGTTACCCTATGAAGAAGAATTTTGACCATTTTTGAGGATATGAGAAATATGGTCTATGGAAGATTTGTGCATTTTAAGGGTGGTAGTACCCTGTAAGAACCCTTGACCCCTGGAAAAGATAAGGATACTCCACTGAGTGGATTTTGGACAAAATGAATACGAGTTTTGTCTC
Source organism: Triticum urartu (assembly GCF_003073215.2). NCBI lineage: Eukaryota > Viridiplantae > Streptophyta > Magnoliopsida > Poales > Poaceae > Triticum > Triticum urartu. The sequence continues at coordinate 120,334,076 of NC_053022.1, forward strand.
GATATGTGTGATGCCCCAAGAGTATGTGGGATGAAGTTGGAGACCGTCAGTTGTTGGACCAAATGTGATCAAGGAGTCAGAAGAGAATGTTAAGTTGATTCGAGATAGACTGAAGGTAGCTCAGTCCAGGTAGAAGAGTTATGCAGACTCAAAAACTCAAGGAGGTAGTCTATGAAATTGGAGACAGAGCATGTCTTCGTGTGCCCCACTCTGCGAGGAGTTAAACAAATTGGAGTTAAGGGAAAGTTAGCCCTGAGATTTTTAGGACCATACCGAGTTTTGGAGCATATGGAAGAAGTGGCCAACAAGTTGGAGTCACCCGAAGGACTGTCAGGAGTCCATGATGTGTTTCACGTTTCCCAGTTGAAGAAGTGCCATGCAGAGATGGCCAATATTCCCCTGTAAGGACGCTTGACCCTGGAAAGGATAATGATGTTCCACGAAGTGGAATATGGACTTCATAAGTATAAGTTTTTATCTCGGTAAGAGAGATATCCCACGAGGATGAAGAGATAAATTACTATTGGATATAAAGGAGGTATGATGTTGGAAATATGGATCAATGGAAACTCCATGATGAGTCTGAGTAATCATGTCTTAGTTTGGTGCCAATAGAAGGAAGGAAGACAGTACAATTGGATGGATTTAAGAATACTAGGAAGTTGGAAGATGGAATAATGATCAGTTGCCCGATGATAAGTTCAAGGACTACAAGTGATGAGATGGGCCATAACCCACAGGCCCCAGGACCTTCCAAGAAGCAAGCACATTCTTGCTGAAGGAAAAACCCTGGATGAGGATATGCCCTTATCAATAGACGATCTTATGGGAGTAACACAAAACCTGAGAGTTGTGAAGGAACGATAGATGGTTGTTTGGCTTGCAGAATCTATGGATTTATCCGAACTTGGTTCGTCGACAAGAGAAATTCTGCAATGCTTGTGAGGATGACCGAGTGTTAGAATGCGAGATTTGCTAAACCGTATACAAGGTAATGATTTGGGTGTGGGATGGATTGATCACCATACCGACTTACTCTTATTGTTCGCCTTGATATATGGGATGGTAAATCTGAGTGGCTTACCTATAGTAGAGAGACGACGATCAAAACCCTGTTTAAACCTTAGAATGGTATAAGAAAATTTTCCCTTGTACAAGGCAGCTTTTGCCAACCGTAGGTTATACGGTGAGGATCAACGAGACCCATTTCCTGCAGAAGGAACCATAAATTTTTGACCACCATGAGATATCGATAGTTGTTTAGTATTGGCGCCAGACCTGTCAGCTAAGAAGAGCCAATCTCGGAATAACCTTACCAAGAGGAAAGGACAGAAGAATTAAGGAAAAGGTTATGCCACTATCGGAAGAGCCCAAAGATGGAATCATCCTTACGATCTGAGAAGACCGACACTGTCAAGAATAAGGATGGATTATATGAGTTTTGATGGAATAGTAATCATGCTTCTAAAGGTGGTAGCACCCCAGACCCCTGTGATGATCTATGGGTTTTGAGAAGACCCCCAACCCTAACCTTTTCTTGCTAGCCTCTCCGAATCTCGAGGACGAGATTCATTTTAAGGGTGGTAGGTTTGTAACATTCCAAAATTCTAAATTTTGGAATGTTAAAATAAATAGATAGATTGATTTATTGTTTGATTGTTGTGTGATTGATTGAGTGAAATTCGAAACTTTTTGAAAGTTAAATGAGAGGGAATAAAAGGACTTTCCCAAACTTTCATATTTGCTTTCTGATCTCCATGAATTCAATTTTTTTTCAAATACAAAACCCTTGAGCGAAGATGATATGACTTCTTCCATTTAAATTAAATGAAAGGGTATTTGAAAATAATTGAATTTCATTTGGAAATATTTCAATTCATAAACTTCATGCAGCTCAATGATTTTCATGAGAGAAGATAAAATGACTTCTTCAAATTATATGAAATATGAGTTGGGAGTTTCAAAGAATTAAATTCAAAGTTCTTTTGAATTTATTTTCAATTTGGAGTTATTTGAGTTTTATTCAAATTATTTTTCTCCAAAAATAAAATATATGGAAATTAGGGCAACATGATTCCCTACAACAGAAAATTGGAGAGAAATAAATTTGAAATCATTTTTGTTTTTTTAAATGATTTTATTGGATTTTATTAGACCAGTAGCACTCTTTGAATTATCTGTATTTGTGTGGATTTCATTTGAATTTATAAAAGTGTTCACGTTGTAGAAAATCTTTTTCTGAAAATTTTGATATATTATATGCCTATATAATATTAGTATTTATTTTGTTTTTATTTTTGTTTGTTTGCGTCTAAAAAAATGTTTTTTTTAAAAAAACTTCTGGACCGACCGGACCGGGCCGGCCCAGCTAGCCAGGCCATGGCCCAGCCGGCCCGACGCCGCGCCTCGCCCGTCTTCCAGCTCGGGACAGAGTCCCGAGCGAGCACACATTGCCGCCGCCGTGCTTCGCCCGGCCTCCTCCTGCCCCCTCCTCGAAGCTTCTCCCCGCCCCTTCCCCCCTATAAATCCGGAGCCCTGGGACCACGACCTCCTTTTCTCTCCTCCTCCCTAGCCGCCGCACTCCGCCGCCGGAGTTGCGAGCTCTGCCGGAGATCCGTCGCCTCGTCCCGCGCTCCACCGCCGCCCTCGACCGACATCGACGCCGCTGTTGGACTAGCCTTGGTGCGCCGCCCCTTCCCCGCTACTCTGCCATCGCCACCGAGCCCCGGAGCCACCGCCCCGTCCCCGTCTGAAGCCGCCGCCGCCGTCTTCCCGAACTTCGGCGATCGCCGCGGTAACCGCCGCCTCCCTCGTCGTCGGATCTGGATCCAACGATCCAGATCGCTTTGTTTTTTTCCACGAAATGTTTTCTTTAATTAGTAAACGTTTGCTATGTTAGCTTCTGCAGTGAACAGGTTCGTTCATTAGCGTTCGGTAGCAAACGTTCGTTATTTAGTTTTTTTTCTTTTTCTTTTATTTTCGGCCAGGGACCCGTTTGTGAATAGTTTATTTACAGATTAGTCCCTGTATTTCAAACGACCACATCTTTTCGCTCGTTTGCCCAAATCCAACGAAACCAACACCCACGTCTTCGTTATGATCTCCTCTATCCAGTAAAACAACTTAAACATGTTTTTGAAAAGTTTAAAATTTGAATTAGATCAGATTTGAATTCAAACTTTGTTTGATCATAACTTGAGTTTCGTAGCTCCGTTTGAGTTGATTCTTTTTGCAAATCGAAGCTCTTGACCTAAACTTTCTGATAAGGCCAAATTCATACAATTTTGGTATTGTTAGAAATTTTTTTATGCTGCAAGAGTTATTTGCTTGGTTTTGATGTTTTCCGAATCGTCTTCTTCGTTCTTTTTGATCTTTTGAGTGATTGCTTATGTGTCGTTACTATTGCTTGCTTATGATAGATTGACCGGAGTGTGACGAGTAGAACTATCAAGAGTTATGAGTGCGAATCATATTCATCAACATTGCAGGCAAGTTCACACTTTGATCATATTCCTTTCATACCCAGTTTTTATGCATTAGTTTCAACCTCCAACAGTGCATGAATAGGATTGATAACATGTGGGTATTGGGAAGTAGTTGATGAGGTAGGAACCTATTGCCCTGCATTCAAACCATGGGACTTACTATTACGTTATGCTTATATTGCCATGCTATGCTCTTAGACATGGATTGGGTTTGAGAGTATTCATGACAGATGTGAGATTGTTAATTAATGGTTTACTTAAGGTGGCAACTTTAACACACATCTGGGTGGATTGAGGCACCTGGGTATTCCAGCGATTGCTTGTCTAGGCACCTGGGTATTCCAGGATTGCCTGTTTTTTATGGACCGCCACCCAGGTTCAAAGGGATCATGAGATTATCCATACTAGAAACTTCCGTGTGCAGCCACAAGCTATTATGGGCTCTAGCATAGTTGATTAAGTCATGTGAACTCTTACAGTGGTAGACTAGCAGATGTAGGGGTTGTAGGTGGTACGGTCTACCCATCGTAAGGTGCAAACGCTTTTGAAAGACTATGTCTCGGTCATCCGTTTCTCAAACACCATGTAGTGCGAGAAATCCAACGAAGGAGATGGAGTCTTGTGGGGAAAAGTGCGCAAACCTCTACAGAGTGTATAAACTAATCATGGTTAGCCGTGTCCCTAGTTATGGACATCTTGAGTATCTAGTACTTGGATTATCATGTGAATCTCATCATGTTACTTTAAATTAAGTTTGTTGGGTTTAATGATGTTATTTAATTGGGATTGAGAATGCTGTCAACCATTCTCAATGTTCAACAACCACCATGATAGTTAAATAAAATTTATTCCTTTGCAGTAGGGAAAAATTGGCTGTTCGCAAAAACATATAACCATAGAGCTTTTCCACCAGCCATATATGCATGTAGTGATAGCCATTGTTCATCATTCTCTATGGTGTGAATTTGCTAGTACATTCAATGTACTGACCCTCTGTGGCTGCAACGTCTCATGTTGCAGGATTTCTTACGACGAGTAAGTGATATGTTAGGGTTACGATTTCTACACTCAACTTTGCCGATGGTGTTGATGGGAATCCACAACCTTGTTACTTCCGCTATTTTGGATTGAGGTAATAGTATTTGCGCTACTTTTACATGTGATTTACCTCTATTATAAATCCTCGAGTACTATGTGTGTCAGCATACCGATCCAGGGATGACACTTAAGCATAGAGACTCGATCCATTCAGGTCGGGTCGCTACACAAAACTACAAATTAAGTGGAGCTCAATATGCAATGAGTTGCATATTGATGGACACCGCAATAATTATTTAGTTCGCTCTTGTTTATGTACCCAACAATATTAAATGTTGGTTAGCATGGCATGGGGTGAAGCATAAAAGAAACTATCTAACTAAGCAATTTAAATGGGGCCAGATATAACAAACAACAAATCTGGTAAATCCCCATATGCATTAGCAATTTAAAAGCAAACAACAATTTAAGCATTTTAATTGTTGTTATCATGATGCGGATGACATGGACAAGATTATGCAATTTTTAATAAAAGTTGACAAGACATTATGAAGCATTTGTCACCGTGGTGGAAAGAAAAGGGATGCCACGGCAACAATAACGAAAATGGTGCCACTGCAACGTTTCGGTTCCGACAACTCATTGAGACGTCAGTGCAAAAGAAAATGTGACGGGAGCGTGCAAAAGATGGTGGGGTGATCCCGGTAACCGGGTTCCCACGGGTTAGGGGCATGGAAACGAGTGACAAAACGGACACGGTGCAGACAAAGGGTGCGTCTCAATACAACACAAGCATTCGTACTCGGACGCCAATCTCGGTGGTTATACCTTTGTAGCGTGCAAAGGGTACGGTTCTCGTTCATAGAGGGAAGTAGGCGTTCTCACGACGGCGGTAGTGGAAGTAGTGGATCTCGCATGCTCTAGGGTCGACGGTAGAGGTTCACGTTTCATAGTCGTTCGGGGTCGCCGATAGTTGTACCCATTCGTGGTTGGACTTGACGGATCCGATACCTCCGGACGTAGTGGTACATGTTCGTTTTTCGGAGAGGTACTTGGCGTACAAGGGTCGCCGTGGTACTCGTCTGTCCACGAAGTCGTTCTCGTCGGTCTTTGCAAATCGTTCGGTACTCGTTCGGGCATGCATGTGGTCTTGCCGGTGGGGTACTTGGCGCTTGCGGTCCAACTCCGAGGTCATAGCCGTGTAGTCGACCTTGACGAAAATGGGTCTCGCTGGGGACTTGGTGCATCCATCAGGATCTTGTGGTACTTGGCGATTTCCATGCTCGGTGACCGTTGGACTTGGCGTCCACTGCAACATGGCGTGATGCAGGGACTTGGCGCGATGCAGGAGCAACGGCCGTGGAACTTGGAGCAGCAGTGGCAGCGGCGGGAAATTGGCACATTGGTCTCGCGAGGCATGGGGAGGCTCGAGGCGACAACGTCGAGGAGGAAGACTGGCGACGCAGCTGCAGGCACCGGGAGGCGTGGCTCCGATGGGCAGGGCCGGAGACGAGGTGCGGAAGGGCGGAGAGGGACTCAGTGATGGGGACGGCTTGAAACTGCTGCTGGTGGCGCTTGTGGCCATGGGACGCGAAATCCAAGGTCAAAGGCGAGGCGCGGTGGAGGAGCTTGGCAGTGCGGCGGCCGGATGAAGCAGGGAGGCACACGAGGAGACTCCGGCGTGGCAGGGCAGCGGGTGCCAACGGCAGCGGTGGCTCACCGGCTGATGGGGCGCCATGGTCGCCTGAAGAGGCCGCGATAGGAGGGTCGGGCGAGGCCTGGGTGTTGGAAATATGCCCTAGAGGCAATAATAAAATGGTTATTATTATATTTCTTTGTTCATGATAATTGTCTATTGTTCATGCTATAATTGTGTTATCCGGAAATCGTAATACATGTGTGAATACATAGACCACAACACGTCCCTAGTGAGCCTCTAGTTGACTAGCTCGTTGATCAAAAGAGAGTCATGGTTTCCTGACTATGGACATTGGTTGTCATTGATAACGGGATCACATCATTAGGAGAATGATGTGATGGACAAGACCCAATCCTAAGCTTAGCTCAAAGATCGTGTAGTTTGTTTGCTATAGCTTTTCTGAATGTCAAGTATCATTTCCTTAGACCATGAGATTGTGCAACTCCCGGATACCGTAGGAGTGCCTTGGGTGTGCCAAACGTCACAACGTAACTGGGTGACTATAAAGGTACATTACAGGTATCTCCGAAAGTGTCTGTTGGGTTGGCACGAATCGAGACTGGGATTTGTCACTCCGTATGACGGAGAGGTATCTCTGGGCCCACTCGGTAATGCATCATCATAATAAGCTCAATGTGATCAAGTGGTTAATCATGGGATCATGCATTACGGTACGAGTAAAGTGACTTGCCGGTAACGAGACTGAACAAGGTATTGGGATACCGACGATCGAGTCTCGGGCAAGTAACGTACCGATTGACAAAGGGAATTGTATACGGATTGATTGAATCCTCGACATCGTGGTTCATTCGATGAGATCATCGTGGAGCATGTGGGAGCCAACATGGGTATCCAGATCCCGCTGTTGGTTATTGACCGGAGAGTCGTCTCGGTCATGTCTGCATGTCTCTCGAACCCGTAGGGTCTACACACTTAAGGTTCGGTGACGCTAGGGTTGTTAGGAAGACTTTTATGTGATTACCGAATGTTGTTCGGAGTCCCGGATGAGATCCCGGACGTCACGAGGAGTTCCGGAATGGTCCGGAGGTAAAGATTTATATATGGGAAGTTGTCATACGGTCGCCGGAAAGGTTCGGGGGCATGTCGGTACTGTACCGGGGCCGCCGGAGGGGTTCCGGGGGTCCACCCGGAGGGGCCACCTCTTCCGGAGGGCCTTATGGGCTGTATGGAGAAGGGAACCAGACCAAGTGGGCTGGGGCGCCACACCCCCCTAGGGCCCATGCGCCTAGGGTTGGGGGAAACCCTAAAGGGGGCACCCCCTTGCTTGGGGGGCAAGCCCCCCTCCCCTTGGCCGCCGCCCCCCCTCTAGATCTCATCTAGAGGGGGCCGGCCCCCTTCCCCCTTCCCCTATAAATAGATGGGTGAGGGGAGGGCTGCATACAACATCCAAGGCGCAGCCCCTCCCCTCCCCAACACCTCTCCTCCTCCATAAGAGCTTGGCGAAGCCCTGCCGGAGTACTGCAGCTTCATCACCACCACGCCGTCGTGCTGCTGTTGGAGCCCTCTTCCTCAACCTCTCCCTCCTCCTTCCTAGATCAAGGCGCGGGAGACGTCCTCGCTCCGTACGTGTGTTGAACGCGGAGGTGCCGTCCGTTCGGCGCTAGGATCTTCGGTGATTTGGATCACGTCGACTACGACTCCATCAACCCCGTTCTCTTGAACGCTTCCGCTCATGATCTACAAGGGTATGTAGATGCACTCCTCTCTCCCTCGTTGCTAGATGACTCCATAGATTGATCTTGGTGATGCGTAGAAAATTTTAAAATTCTGCTACGTTCCCCAACAGTGGCATCATGAGCTTGGTCTATGCGTAGTTACTATGCACGAGTAGAACACAAAGTAGTTGTGGGAGTCGATATTGTCAATTTGCTTGCCGTTACTAGTCTTATCTTGATTCGGCGGCATCGTGGGATGAAGCGGCCCGGACCAACCTTACACGTACGCTTACGTGAGACCGGTTCCACCGACTGACATGCACTAGTTGCATAAGGTGGCTGGCGGGTGTTTGTCTCTCCCACTTTAGTCGGATCGGATTCGATGAACAGGGTCCTTATGAAGGGTAAATAGAAATTGGCAATTCACGTTGTTGTTTTGGCGTAGGTAAGAAACGTTCTTGCTAGAAACCTATAGCAGCCATGTAAAAACTTGCAACAACAATTAGAGGACGTCTAACTTGTTTTTGCAGCAAGTGTTTTGTGATGTGATATGGCCAAAGGATGTGATGAATGATATATGTGATGTATGAGATGATCATGTTCTTGTAATAGGAATCACGACTTGCATGTCGATGAGTATGACAACAGGAAGGAGCCATAGGAGTTGTCTTTATTTATTTATGACCTGCGTGTCAACATAAACGTCATGTAATTACTTTACTTTATTGCTAAAGCGTTAGCCATAGTAGTAGAAGTAATAGATGACGAGACAACTTCAGGAAGACACGATGATGGAGATCATGGTGTCATGCCGGTGACAACGATGATCATGGAGCCCCGAAGATGGAGATCAAAGGAGCAAATGATATTGGCCATATCATGTCACTATTTGATTGCATGTGATGTTTATCATGTTTTACATCTTATTTGCTTAGAACGACGGTAGCTTAAATAAGATGATCCCTCGTAATAATTTCAAGAAAGTGTTCCCCCTAACTGTGCACCGTTGCGAAGGTTCGTTGTTTTGAAGCACCACGTGATGATCGGGTGTGATTGATTCTAACGTTCGAATACAATGGGTGTAAGCCAGATTTACACATGCAATACACTTAGGTTGACTTGACGAGCCTAGCATGTACAGACATGGCCTCGGAACACAGAAGACCGAAAGGTCGAGCATGAGTCGTATAGAAGATACGATCAACATGAAGATGTTCACCGATGTTGACTAGTCCGTCTCACGTGATGATCGGACACGGCCTAGTTAACTCGGATCATGTTATACTTAGATGACTGGAGGGATGTCTATCTGAGTGGGAGTTCATTGAATAATTTGATTAGATGAACTTAATTATCATGAACTTAGTCTAAAATCTTTACAATATGTCTTGTAGATCAAATGGCCCACGTTGTCCTCAACTTCAACGCGTTCCTAGAGAAAACCAAGCTGAAAGACAATGGCAGCAACTATACGGACTGGGTCGAGAACCTGAGGATCATCCTCATAGCTGCCAAGAAAGATTATGTCCTAGAAGCACTGCTAGGTGACGCACCCGTCCCACAGAACCAAGACGTTATGAACGCTTGGCAGACACGTGCTGATGATTACTCCCTCGTTCAGTGCGGCATGATTTACAGCTTAGAACCGGGGCTCCAAAAGCATTTTGAGAGATACGGAGCATATGAGATGTTCGAAGAGCTAAAAATGGTTTTTCAAGCTCATGCCCGGGTCGAGAGATATGAAGTCTCCGACAAGTTCTTTAGCTGTAAGATGGAGGAAAATAGTTCTGTCAGTGAGTACATACTCAAAATGTCTGGGTTGCATAACTGCTTGACTCAGCTGGGAGTTAATCTCCCGGATGACGCGGTCATTGACAGAATCCTTCAGTCGCTTCCACCGAGCTACAAGAGCTTTGTGATGAACTTCAATATGCAGGGGATGGAAAAGACCATTCCTGAGGTATATTCAATGCTGAAATCAGCAGAGGTAGAAGTCAAAAAGGAACATCAAGTGTTGATGGTGAATAAAACCACTAAGTTCAAGAAAGGCAAGGGTAAGAAGAACTTCAAGAAGGACGGCAAGGGAGTTGCCGCGCCCGGTAAGCAAGCTGCCGGGAAGAAGCCAAAGAATGGACCCAAGCCCGAGACTGAGTGCTTTTATTGTAAGGGAAGTGGTCACTGGAAGCGGAACTGCCCCAAATACTTAGCAGACAAGAAGGCCGGCATCACGAAAGGTATATGTGATATACATGTAATTTATGTGTACCTTACCAGTACTCGTAGTAGCTCCTGGGTATTTGATACCGGTGCGGTTGCTCACATTTGTAACTCAAAGTAGGAGCTGCGGAATAAGCGGAGACTGGCGAAGGACGAGGTGACGATGTGCGTCGGGAATGGCTCCAAGGTCGATGTGATCGCCGTCGGCACGCTACCTCTACATTTACCTACGAGATTAGTTTTAAACCTCAATAATTGTTATTTAGTGCCAGCTTTGAGCATGAACATTGTGTCAGGATCTCATTTAATACGAGATGGCTACTCATTTAAATCCAAGAATAATGGTTGTTCTATTTATATGAGAAATATGTTTTATGGTCATGCTCCGATGGTGAATGGTTTATTCTTAATGAATCTCGAGCGTAATGCTACACATATTCATAGTGTGAATACCAAAAGATGTAAGGTTGATAATGATAGTCCCACATACTTGTGGCACTGCCGCCTTGGTCACATAGGTGTCAAATGCATGAAGAAGCTCCATGTAGATGGACTTTTAGAGTCTCTTGATTACGAATCATTTGACACGTGCGAACCATGCCTCATGGGTAAAATGACCAAGACTCCATTCTCAGGAACAATGGAGTGAGCAACCAACTTATTGGAAATCATACATACTGATGTGTGCGGTCCAATGAGTGTTGAGGCTCGCGGTGGCTATCGTTATGTTCTCACCCTCACTGATGACTTGAGTAGATATGGGTATGTCTACTTAATGAAACACAAGTCTGAGACCTTTGAAAAGTTCAAGGAATTTCAGAGTGAGGTTGAGAATCAACGTGACAGGGAAATCAAGTTCTTGCAATCAGATCGTGGGGGAGAATACTTGAGTCACGAATTTGGCACACACTTAAGAAAATGTGGAATAGTTTCACAACTCACGCCGCCTGGAACACCTCAGCGTAATGGTGTGTCCGAACGTCGTAATCGCACTCTATTAGATATGGTGTGATCTATGATGTCTCTTACCGATTTACCGCTATCATTTTGGGGCTATGCTTTAGAGATTGCTACATTCACTTTAAATAGGGCTCCGTCGAAATCCGTTGAGACGACACCGTATGAATTATGGTTTGGGAAGAAACCTAAGCTGTCGTTTCTAAAAGTTTGGGGATGTGATGCTTATGTCAAGAAACTTCAACCTGAAAAGCTCAAACCCAAATCGGAAAAATGCGTCTTCATAGGATACCCTAAAGAAACTGTTGGGTATACCTTCTACCTCAGATCTGAGGGAAAGATCTTTGTTGCCAAGAATGGGTCCTTTCTAGAGAAAGAGTTTCTCTCGAAAGAAATAAGTGGGAGGAAGGTAGAACTTGATGAAGTATTACCTCTTCAACCGGTAAGTGGCGCAGCTCAAGAAAATGTTCCTGAGGTACCTGCACCAACTACAGAGGAAGTTGATGATGATGATCATGAAACTTCAGATCAAGTTGCTACTGAACTTCGTAGGTCCACAAGGACACGTTCCGCACCAGAGTGGTACGGCAACCCTGTCTTGGAAATCATGTTGTTAGACAACGGTGAACCTTCGAACTATGAAGAAGTGATGGCGGGCCCGGATTCCGACAAATGGCTGGAAGCCATGAAATCCGAGATAGGATCCATGTATGAAAACGAAGTATGGACTTTGACTGACTTGCCCGTTGATCAGCGAGCCATAGAAAATAAATGGATCTTTAAGAAGAAGGCAGACGCGGATGGTAATGTGACCATCTATAAAGCTCGGCTTGTCGCTAAGGGTTATCGACAAGTTCAAGGGGTTGACTACGATGAGACTTTCTCACCCGTAGCAAAGCTAAAGTCCGTCCGAATCATGTTAGCAATTGCCGCATTCTATGATTATGAGATATGGCAAATGGACGTCAAAACGGCATTCCTTAATGGTTTCCTTAAGGAAGAATTGTATATGATGCAGCCGGAAGGTTTTGTCGATCCTAAGAATGCTGACAAGGTGTGCAAGCTCCAACGCTCGATTTATGGGCTGGTGCAAGCATCTCGGAGTTGGAACATTCGTTTTGATGAGATGATCAAAGCGTTTGGGTTTATGCAGACTTATGGAGAAGCCTGCATTTACAAGGAAGTGAGTGGGAGCTCTGTAGCATTTCTCATATTGTATGACATACTGTTGATGGGAAATGATATAGAATTCTTGGAAAGCATAAAGGCCTACTTGAACAAGTGTTTTTCAATGAAGGACCTTGGAGAAGCTACTTATATATTAGGCATCAAGATCTATAGAGATAGATCGATACGCCTCATTGGTCTTTCACAGAGTACGTACCTTGACAAGATATTGAAGAAGTTCAAAATGGATCAGTCAAAGAAGGGGTTCTTGCCTGTATTGCAAGGTACGAGATTGAGCACGGCTCAATGCCCGACCACGGCAGAAGATAGAGAAAAGATGAGTGTCGTCCCCTATGCCTCGGCCATAGGGTCTATCATGTATGCTATGCTGTGTACCAGACCTGATGTAAACCTTGTCATAAGTTTGGTAGGAAGGTACCAAAGAAATCCTGGCATGGAACACTGGACAGCGGTCAAGAATATCCTGAAGTACCTGAAAAAGGACCAAGGAAATGTTTCTCGTTTATGGAGGTGACGAAGAGCTCGTCGTAAAGGGTTACGTCGATGCTAGCTTCGACACAGATCTGGATGACTCTAAGTCACAAACCGGATACGTGTATACTTTGAATGGTGGGGCAGTAAGCTGGTGCAGTTGCAAGCAAAGCGTTGTGGCGGGATCTACATGTGAAGCGGAGTACATGGTAGCCTCGGAGGCAGCACAAGAAGCAGTCTGGGTGAAGGAGTTCATTACCGACCTAGGAGTCATTGTCGGCGTTCTGGAAACGGGGTCCCCAGACTTGCCTGCCTGCGGCCTGCGGCGTGACTCAAAGGGGGGCCCAGCACGGCCCATCTTCAGCAACTCAAACTCAATACCCTCGCGAGGGGCCAAGCCTCACGGGGCGGACGACACGGAGCCTCCTCACGCACGGCCTCATCAGGCAGGCTCATGAGGAGGCGGAGAGATCAAGGCGGGGTACCTCACGAGGTGCCCATGACGCAAGCCATGACAACTCAGGGCGCCAGACGGGTGCCAGCCCGCGCAACGTCCTCCTTTCCTCTTTGGTGCAAAGGGGGCAAACGCAGCCGCGGAGTACCGAGGCATCAGGCAAAGGTTGCCATTCCGGTGCAACGAGACCAAGACCAGGAGGACTACGAGATGGAGGTCACCGTGGAGCCCAAGACGGCGTCATCACCAGAGCTTTGCGCAGGCGAAGACTACTTTTGTCAGGATAACTGATGCTTGCTGTCCCCCTTCAAATTAGCCCGCCATTGTTGGCTCCTTTCCCGCTCAATATTTGGGAAGAGGACCAGGGCCTCTATAAATAGGACCAGCCACCCACATGGCAAGGGGTCGGCCGGTTGGAAGCAGAGAGAGAGAGAAAGGTGACTGAACTCCTCCCAGTAGTTCATCGCCCCAGCCAAGAACAGACCCTCGCGAGGCTGTTCTTCCTTGTATTGTTCATCATCATCAGCCCAAGAGGCAATCCACACACCACACACTGGAGTAGGGTATTACACCACAACGGTGGCCCGAACCAGTACAAACCCTGTGTCTCTTGTGTTGTTATTTCGATAGTTTTGATCCTAGCACGGCGGAGGGGTGCAGGTAGGTAGGAGGTGAAATCTCCGCGTGCACCCCAGTGTTCGAACCTCAAGGGTCTGCCGGAACCCGAAATCCGACATTTGGCGCGCCGGGTAGGGGTGCGCCGGAATTCGTCTTCCACCGCTCCGTGCCCCGTCGCGTCGTCATCACCATGCCCGGTCACCAGGAGGGCAACTCAGACCCATGGGCGGCGCGGCCCGCCCGCGCAGAGCCGCTCGCCTCGGGCGACCCCGTGCCCCAGGCAGCTCACGGTCGCTGCGGGCCGCGGGCGACGTGGACAGGCTTCGACAGCTCTCACACCGCGGCAGGCGCGGTCGGCAGCAAGGGCCTCCAATCACGCCGCGAGCATGACACCGTACACCCACCGGGAGCAGGCGAACTCGAGGGCCGCACTCATGGTGGCCCGAGAGCTGCTGCAGTGCAAACTGCTGGAGGGCGGCCACGACGTGCTTCTAGAGCGAGTGGCAGAGCTCCTGGGCTTCGCCGCTTCGGGGGCTCACCCCTTCTCCACCCAGCTCCCATCTCAAGCCCAGGGCGACCCGCGCGGGGGCTCCGCGCGCGCCCGCGGGCTGCAAGGCTACCCCGACGCCAGCGAAGCTGTCAGCACCGGACCGGCGGCGGTGCTGCCCCCGCCCCCGGTCCGCGAAGAAGGACTCAACGCGACCTGCGGCCCCAGTGGGCGGCCGCGCTGCCACCCCACGGTAGGCGCATCAGGCAGGACCGCGTGGCACGCGGGGCATTACGGCGTGGCATTCGGAATGACGGCGCCGGAGGAATACGTGCCCCTCATGATGGACCAAGGACACCCTCACAAGAACGGACAAGGCTCGCTCCTCAGCCCAAGCTGGGGGGACAAAGCACTAGAAGCTGAGCCTTTCCAGGAGCCCCGGGACGGTCCCACTGGCCACACTGGAGGCAACGATTATCGGGTACCGCTAATTCTTCAGGGGCAGGTATACGCTAACCATGGATCGCAGGAGGTGCAGGTTGCCACAGCGAGCAGCTGCCCCGCTCCTACAGTCTCTTACCCCTCGGGAGGAGGGCGCAGGGGGCTGCAGGAGAGGGGCAGGGATCCGACATCACCACCGCGGCGTTCGGAGCAAGGTGTTCTCAGGGGGTAGGCCCTCCGCTGGGGAGGTGCCCCAGGGCCTGCCCCCGGCGGAGGACCCGTGGTCGTCGGGGGAACCGCTGGCGACCGCTCTACCCCATCGGGCGGCGTCCTGGTTTCCGGTCGTTGCTGATGGCACTAGAGTGTGGCGCAGGGCGGGGCCCTCATTTGGCGATATGAAGCAAGGCCAGTACCTGTGAAGAAGGCCCAGTGCCTGTGAAGCTCGCCGCCATGTGACACTCTCACGTAATACTGAGTGGGGCTGTACACGCCCCGGAGTCTCAGGGGTGCCGGCCTCAGGCCCTGGGGCTCCCTCCCACGCCCAGTGGCAGCACTTAGCTCTGCGCTGGTGAGAAGACGTCCAAGACTAGACTAGGTGCCGGACGCAGCCTTTTGTTTGCTTTCATTGCTCTTCCCTTTGGTTGTCGCTTTCCCCCGCTGGATTCAAGTTGGATTCGAATTTGAGATTTGCGTGTGTTCGGGGAAGGGGTGCTTAGTCTCGTTCGAGCAATTTCTTGCGTTTGGGTTACCACCTCGCCTCAGCTGCCTCCCCTCGTGAGCCCCTCGCGAGCCGGGTCAGGCCTAGCTTGCGCGCAGCCCAGACTACCGCCGCAGCGTCCTCTCAGGAGGGCGTCTTACTACAGGTCCAACGGATTCAATCAGGAAACACTCAGGGCACCATAGCCTCCTACGGGCTGCCCCAGGGCCAGCACAGGACAAAGGTAAATTAGCCGACCAGCGCGTCGCTTAAGCCAACCACTTGGCACGGGCGCATGGGCAATGTAGCTCCTACTGATACGATAAACACAAGTTTTACATGAGGGGCTCCCCCTCCAAAATGCTCTCATAGCTATCAGGCCAAAACCTGAGTTCTATTCATGCAGGGTAAGCAGGAACGATGCACAATCAGTCGGATGAATCTCCCAATGCGTCCTCAGGAGCGCCATCGGGGCCGTTGCTGGCGTCGCTGAACTCGCCATCGCTGCCCGCGTTGCCACCAGCGGCGTCAGGGCCGCCCATCACGCCGCCCTCGTCGGCCGCCACGATCGCGTCGTCGTTACCCGAGGCGAAGGCCCTGATAAGATCCTCCACATTGTCTTCCACCCAGTGCACCAGCTCACCTCGGACGGCCTGGGGGACTGGGGCGATGGCGGCATCGAAATCGAAGTGGGGATCCATGCTCCGGAGATGGCTGAAGACGCGAGAAAAGGCACGCCTGAGCAAGGCGCGGCTCCTCTCCTCCACCAACCTGTCAGCCCTAATCGACCGCGCCTCCAGCTGCGTCACCACGTCAGTGAAGAATTGAAGATTTCCCGCGTAGTTGACCGCGTGCGGCTTGCCGACGATCTCCTCGCAGATGTTTCCCAAGGCCGCGTTGGCCCTCTCCCGGAGCATGGTGAGCATGGGGCCGTGCTCATGCTCTAGGATCCGCCGCTGACGTATCTCGTCCGCGTTCTGGCGCGCGACGGCCTCAGCCTCCTCCACCCGCTGGCGAAGAAGGAGCACCTCAGCCTGGGAGGTGGTTAGCTCACCTTGCGCCACCTCAAGGGCGGCCCGGGAAGCATCGGCCCGCCGCGTCACCTCCTCCAGCTTGGCCCTCAGGGCAGCAGTCCTGCCTTTGGCTTCGGCCCGGATCAACCCCAGCTTCTCCTCGAACTCGTGCTCGACGTTCAAATGCGCCATCACCACCCGACGTCCGACCTCCTCCAGGACACGGGCTTCCTGTGCAGCGACATCGTCCTCCGCCTGCGTCACCAAGCGCTCCCTCGTCTCCAGACGCTCGTACTCGCGGGTACGTTCGGCGGCTTCCAGCGTCAGCGCCTCCTCATGCTTCTGGAGCTCCGCCGAGTCACCTGAGGCCACCTTCATCGATGCGAGGGCTGCCTCGCGCAGCTCCACCTGCTCCTCCATCGAGTGGCACTAGGCCAGGAGCTCCCGAGCCCGCTCCTCCGTAGCCGTTCGCCGCCGGTCAGCTTCCCGAGCTTCCTTGGCAGCCCGAGACCGGGCCTCCCGAGAGGCCACCAACGACGCATTGGCCTCTGCTTCATCAAGGTCGCGCTGACGGCGCGCAAGGGCGATGGCGCCCTCCAGCTCGCACCTCTCTGCAGCCAGGCGCAGGCCCTCGGCCTAGAGGCGCGCGTCTTCATCAGCAAGCTCCTCACCAAGCAGGCTCACTGCGTCAGTCGCCCTTCGAAGGAATCCTTGGCGGAGAGCGTGACACTCCTGAGCGCGCTCAAGCACGTCTTCCACACCATCATCTGCCCCAAGCAAGCGCCGGGGGCTGCAAGTCAGCACTCCCCCTCCGGGCTGGGGGCTGGGGGCTGGCACCCTCGCGACGGCCGGGCACGCCGCGTCAGAAGCCCGGCCTGGGGCCAGCCCGACCTCAGGAGAAGAGCGCAGGAAGCGCCTCGGCCAATCACAGTCCACGACCAGGCGAGAAGCCCATGGCAGGTTGGCTATGCCACGGGAAGGCTCGCGAAGGAGGATCGCGAGGTGCGTGGGGCCACGATACGCCTCGGGATGGCTCGCCTCTCCGATCGCCCTCACCACAAGGGCTCCATTGCTCGGGGCGCTCGAGGACGGTGGAGGGGGCGAAGCCAAAGGGGACGGCTCCTCAGCCGTCTCAGCAAGCTCGGCTGGAAGGGGCCTGCGGAGCAAGGGTCAGTAAGAGCAACAGAAGGATCAGGAGCAGGGAAAGGAGAAGGCTTACTCATCAGTGGAGAAGTACTTTCTGCGCTTCAGCAGGCGACAAGGGTAACCGTCGCCCAGGGCCTCCCTTCTCTTCCGGAGGGCCCCAAAGTCCACGCGGAAGCGGCATAAGAGTCGGGCGCAGGGATCGACCTACGACGAAGATGCAGCGTCAAGACGATCAGCGTCAGGGGCGCCTGCCTGATGTGCGCCGCCAATCGCCTCCCCAAGAGAAGCAGCTAGAGCCTTAGGGGCCCCAGTCGCAGGCGCAGAGGGCAGCTGTTTGTCACCCTCAGCCTCAGCGGTGCGGGCCCCGATAACTGCTTCCTCATGAGCCTCGCCCGGCGCTGTCCCCACGCCGGGAGCCCCCTCGGCCTCTGGCGCCTCATGCCTCCCTGCTCCGCCACTTGAGGAAGAGTCGCCTTGGCCGATTGGAAGGGCAGTCACCACCACTGGATTCTCGCGAGGTCCCTGGAGGCCGGTAGGGCGCAGCCCCCCTCATCAAAGACGGGCATCTGCTTCACGAAGTCGACCCTGCTCTGGCAGAGGTACAGCAAGGCCCCTCCCTGTCGGACGCTGCCGGGGTTGGGGTCTGTCGGTGTCAAAACCGGCGGATCTCGGGTAGGGGGTCCCGAACTGTGCGTCTAGGCCGGATGGTAACAGGAGGCAGGGAACATGATGTTGTACCCAGGTTCGGGCCCTCTTAATGGAGGTAAAACCCTACGTCCTGCTTGATTAATATTGAT